>NC_137037.1:25054492-25331992 GCF_032717465.1 Coenobita brevimanus | reverse complement strand
CACGTTAAGCACAAAAACAAACAAAAGAAGGAGCACTAAATGTACGTTTAACTTTCATCAGAGAGACCTTAGCAATTCATATTCCTCCAGTTTATTTTTAAGTATTTTTCTGACTTTAGGTTAGGTTAGGTTTGGTTAAATTATAAGGTACAGTTAAACTCGGTTAGGTTAGGTTCAGTTAAACAGGACTCCCTTCCACCATTATGCTGAGGAATAAAAATACTAGAGCTGTCACAGCCGTACAGCTAAAAACAACGGGGAAACTGATTTAACAAGCAACATTTATTTATGGGTAATGCATTACAGTGTCAGTGGTTCATGGGCTACTCAATTACCAGTGTCATTTTCAGGGAGGTATCAAGAATTCAAGAATTTCAAGAATTAGCGTGGGGGCTTGGAACGTAACCCTCGCTAATTTGGTGGGGGTGGTTACTGTAGTGTATGATACTGTGCAATATTGTAATCAATACAGTACTATACCTGAATCTGAATAAAAATATAGAAATTAGTGAACATACAGAAGTGTAATGAAACATTAGGCCTACAAGCCACAGATAACACTTCCTAGACTGCCGAGATGATTCCGGACATCTGCCGAACAATCAATGATTTTCGTAAATGGGACTATTTCTCAAAACTGCCGAAATGTCGGATCTACCGAACAATCATTCATTCATTCATTGCCAGACGCCATGTATCCCAAACGGGGTGACCAAGGGCTTAGAGTTAATTGTTTTACAGGGAGGGGCACTAATCCTCCACCAACCCCACTTGACACGTAGGGAGAACGTTATGCCAACAGCATCTGGTGTTCCCAGGCGGTCACCCATCCAAGTACTAACCAGACCCAACGTTGCTTAACTTCGCTGATCGGACGGGAAGCGGTGTACTCAACGTGGTATGAACAATCAGCTGCCGAATAACAGGACTTTTGCTGTATATATATATATATATATATATATATATATATATATATATATATATATATAAATATATATATATATATATATAAATATATATATATATATATATATATATATAAATATATATATATATATATATAAATATATATATATATGTATATATAAATATATATATATATATATATATATATATATATATAATATATATATATATATATATATATATATATATATAAACTAGAAAATAAACCAATATATAATTTTCTCATTTTCCACAGAATAAAATAACAGGGAAGAGAGTAGGTCATATGAAATAAAATTACAATACATCAATTTACCAGCTAAAAACAGAGCAACTGTGTAGAGGAGTCGTGTGAGCCAAGGGATGGTCATAGCTCTGCCGTTAGTAGAGACTCCGCTATAAGTCTGGTCAAGTCATCTCGTGCAGTGAACAAAATTCGAAAGTTCTGGTTATTTATAAATTAACAGTTTTCTCAGAAACTTGAAATCTAAACATGCAATTGAGGAAACTACGTATTCGGAATTATTTGTATCAGGTTCGAAACCAGGTGTTTTGTAAGGTTTGCCTAAGGTTCATAAGGAGGACTGCCCACTTCGTCCTATACTATCTGCCCTAAATATTGTTAATTATAATCTTGCTAAGTATCTTGTGCCATTGCTGTCTCCGATAACTTTTAATGATTACACTGTGAAAGATTTTTTTTTCTTTTGCTAAAGAAATTTGTGAACTTAAATTTAACGATTGTTTCATGGCTTCATTTGATGTAAAATCCCTATTCACAAATATCTCCCTTGATGAAACTGTGGATATCTGCCGTGATAATTTGTTTAATGAAACTAACAACATTGGAGGGTTAAAGAAAGACCATTTTCATAGACTCCTCTCATTGTCAGTGCAAGACTGTTACTTTACTTTTAATGGTTCTTACTTTAAACAAGTCGACGGAGTGGCTATGGGAAATCCTCTTGGACCCAGCCTTGCTAATGCTTTTTTAGCTTATCACGAATCTATATGGTTAAATGATTGTCCCACCTATTTTAAGCCACTTTATTTCAGACGCTACGTGGATGACACATTTGCCATTTTTAGGTCCCCGTCTCATGTGCCCTTGTTTTTGGATTATTTAAATTCTAAACATAAAAATATACAGTTTACCTGTGAAACGGAGCAAAATAATAAACTCTCCTTTTTAGATATTTGCATAGAGAGAACAGAAGGAACTTTTACAACGTCAGTATACAGGAAACCTACATACACAGGATTAACTACTAAATTTAACTCAAACATTCCCCTCCAATATAAACGTAATTTAATTCTAACTCTGGTGACTAGGGCCTATAATTTATGCTCCTCATATTTTTCTTTACATAATGAGCTCCAGTTTCTGAAGAAAACCCTGTACCTCAATGGATTCCCAACTAAATTTGTAGATAAGTATATTGGAATACAGCTAACTAAATTAAGAACCAATACTTTGAAAAAAATTCACACAGTTGAGAAAGCTAAAGTTCATTTTTCAGTACAGTATTTAGGTCCCAAATCAAATTTTTTACGTAAAAGGATAATCAAACTAATTCACGACTTTTATCCGCAGATATCGTTGAGGGTGGTGTTTAAATCTCCCCAAATCCTGTCTCAGTGTTTCATGTTTAAAGACCGTGTCCCGGATGCCCTGCAGTCCTCGGTGGTGTATCGATTTCAGTGTGGTTGCTGTAATGCATCCTATATTGGTCAAACTAAGCGCCATCTAGCTACCAGGATTGCCGGGCATCAGGGAAGGTCTCATAAGACAGGACTCCCAATCTCGAAACCATCATTTTCTGCAATTCGAAATCATTCAGATTCGGAAAGTCACCCTATAAATAACCAGAACTTTCGAATTTTGTTCACTGCACGAGATGACTTGACCAGACTTATAGCGGAGTCTCTACTAACGGCAGAGCTACGACCATCCCTTGGCTCACACGACTCCTCTACACAGTTGCTCTGTTTTTAGCTGGTAAATTGATGTATTGTAATTTTATTTCATATGACCTACTCTCTTCCCTGTTATTTTATTCTGTGGAAAATGAGAAAATTATATATATATATATATATATATATATTAACATATATATATATATATATATACATATATCATCACTAGCTGCCTTGCGGCAGCTAGAGGAAAGTCTCATGCATCTGCCTGCCACGAATCACCGGCAAATTTGAAAAATGTGCACACAATGTGCCTTGTAATTGCGAATCATACGGCGTACGACGTCAAGTCTATGGTGGCTCCTGTGGTACAATGACGGGAGGGTATGGGTTAAATCTGAAATAAGCAGGAAAGGGTGAGTGAAAATATCTGCCACGTTAAGGTGGAGATATTACTGGATACAGTACGGTACTGGCATATCATCCACTCTACTGCTCATGACTCCAACTACCCCTTCAGCCAAAGAATGCATTTTTACCCTCTACCTGAAAAAATCAGAAGAGGGTGCTGTTATCACTGGGATCAATAGGTGTCTGTCCATAGAGCTGAGCAGCAGGGCAGCAAGACAGCTGGCCGTGCACAGAGATTTTGTCTGTGGACCATAACCCAGAAAATATTCACTATAGAGTCATGAAACTTCACATAATTATATGTCTCCTAGTGAACTGGAGCATTTTGATTGGTAGAAAGCTGTGTCCTAAGTTTTTCTTTGTTTCACTAATGAAAAAGTAAAAAAAAAATTTTTCCACAGATTTCAATGTGATCTGTGCTGGGAATCTGAAGGGCTCTGGTTATGTGTCCACAAGGTGTTCTTCTTATGCCCACCTTTAACCCCTAAGCGACGGGTGTCTGCATATGCTGTCCAAGGGTACTAGGGCCAAAAAAACGGGTGTCCACATATGTGGTCATGCCCCCCCCAGCCCCCACCACTGTCCCCCACTCCCCACCCCCCACCCCTGCCCCTGTACCACCACACCCACACACCACCCCCACCGCCTGACCACAACCCCCCAACCCCGATCCCCAACTGCCCTCCCACCATACGCCTCCCCTCCATCTTTTACGAGATTAAAAAAAAGATTGAGGTAGGGGTGAGGGCCATTATATGCATGGTTTGGTGTGCAGGGAGGTGCGGGGGGGAATGTGCTTGGTCAGATGGAGGGTTGCAACAGCATGGCACTGCCTATGTTTCATTTTACTATTGTTGTCTTGTGGCAGGTGGTTGTGACCATCATCCACTCCCTTGATGCAGTGCTGAATACTTCTTCCTTCACCATTATCATTCTACTTCTGTGATTTCCCTCCTATTCCTCCAATCCTTCCTGTCACTTTTTGTTACTCATCTTTCCACTTCAGGGGTGGATAACATAGAGCCTACTGTGGTGCCTCTGTTAAGGCCCAATTCACACAATAGGGACAGTAGCGCTCCGCTCAAATATCATTACATGCATTTCAGTGGAAACATTCACACTAGGAGTAACGGTCAATGAACGCTCCACTCATGATCCATTCAAAAGATATTTTGACCGGAGCGAGAGTGGACCATGAGCAGGGCAAACCGACAGTGTGAACACCTGCCACGGTCTCGCTCCGCTCTGTACCTTTATCTCACATTACCTTTCAATCCTGCTGAATGATTACTCTACTTCTCTGAATGATGTGTTTTCCTTTTTCAGGTCATCCACAATTTTTGATAGGATTTTTTCAAATGTTCCAATGTTCATTGTAAAATAGCTGTGAAATTTACTTTCATCATCAATCAGATGAGGAAACAGTGTATGGAATTCTCCTTCACTTTTCCTATCTTGCAAGATTGGATGAACCCACGCTCTCTTTCTTTTCCGACTTTGATTTCTTGTTTCTTCTTCTTCATCCAGTGCAATGGCAATCACTGCCAACTCGGCTTGTGAAAAGTCACACATCCTCTGTCAATGGTGGTGGCACTTCTACTGTTGAGGGAGTGGGGATGAAGGGACCGTGAGCAAAGCAAGAGCAGACCGGACGTGTGAATGCATCAGGACCATGAGTGGAGCAAGAGAGGAGCGTGACTGGAGCATGACTGTCCCTATGGTGTGAATAGGTCCTAACTGGGTAGAGGAATGCAAATGTGGAGTCTATCCAGGACACAAACATTCACACTCTTCCCCTCATCTTGTTATGGTGAGATATTGTCTGTCTCGAGGAAACATCAGTTCACTGCATGGGATAGCAGTGCAGGGGTGATTGCTTGCCTGTAGTTGATAGGTCTGCTCAGCCAGATAGAATGGGGGCACAGAATAACAGATTGCTTAAACGTTTCAAATTAGAAGAGCACATATTCAGCTACCAAAAACTTTTCAAATTGGAGGAGCACAGATTCTGCTTAAATTAACCCCTTTGTTATGAAACCATATTATAATTACAAATCATAATAGATAGACAGATAAATAGATAGATAAACAGCTCCATGCAAGCCTGGGAAAGGGAAATGATCTTGCATGTTAACTGAGGAAATGTTGACCATACACAAGAAGTAGCAAGTCAAGGGATGATATAGGTAGTGTGTCAGCGAGATAGCATGCAAACAAAGCCTAGTGACCATACACACATACTCACACACAGATTTCTGGAACTTTCCAACCACAGTGTAACACACGTGACATGATCCGTTTCACCAGAATTTAGGAAGCAGAGCTCAGAAGATAGGCCATAGAACCGACAGGTAGTGGAGAGAGTGACCAAGAAAAGGGGCCCAACTAAACTTACTTATTATATTGTCTCTGTAAGACATACCCTGCTCAACTTAGATTTTCTCTGAAGATAATAAATTAAGATCAACTCACTGTATTCATCTTTAATTCCTACAACAAGAAATCGAAAGTGACAACTAAACAACAAAACTTCTCTACAGGTTACTACAAAGTCTTTTGTGACATATTGGTGGCAGCAGTGGGATACGAACCCACGCCTCCGAAGAGACTGGTGGATCAAACCAGAGCTGAGGTCTCCACAATCAAAAGAACATTGTTAGTTACTTTGGAAAACTCAAATTGGATAACAGATGATGGAAAGATGTCCCCAGACCTCGTCGTGGACATCATTGGTTATGTAGCTGCCTTGTGTAAATTACCTGATAGGACCCTTAAGATCGCCAAGACGATCGTGTACACCCCAGGCATGTGCTTACTAGACTTAATGAACGAGGTAGAGATGCAGTGCAGTAAAGCAGGTATGGTCGACACACCTGCACATTCTAGTAGAATGAGAGTACCTGAGACAGTATCAGCTGTGAAAACATCTACACCGACCCCAAACAGAGAACAAAATCGATCGCGACCTGAAAGCAGGCAGAGCAAACAACCAAACGTGACGAGGGTTCGATCACAAACACCAGGCTACAGGCAGTTTCATAAGTTTTCGTGCAGCCCGAGCAGGTCTCGTGCCATAAACAACACTACTTATGGGAAGTCACCTCGTAGGTCACAGTCAAGAGATAGGTCCATTCTATGTCATTATTGTGCAAAACCAGGACACACAAGCTATGAATGCTTTATCAAAACAAAAGAGGATAGACAAAAGACACAAGGATTTGGTCCTTACTGTAGGCATCATAGATACCAAGGGCACTGGACCAGTGACTGCAAAACAGTAGAAAAAATTGTGTCTATGTTCAAATCGGGGGAAGATCAAGTCATGACAAAAAACGAACAAACGTAAAGAAAAACAAGTCTAAAATTCACATAGGAGGCATGTTGAGAAATGAGTGTATCTTGATACCAGCTGTATGTGAAGATCAAAACGTTTCCTTATTTTTAGATACAGGCTTTCCAGTGAACTTAATAACACATGAAGAAATAAATAGAATTCTTAGAAAAAGAAGAAAGTAACTTTTCTGGAAGAAGCTGATTTAGATTTACATACGGTAGATGGAAAAAAAATTACAGTGAAAGGTATGATAAGGTTAAATATCAGTTTCACAGAGACTACAAGACCATTCTCTGCATTTTTCTATATCGTTGAAAACTTAGCAATTAAAGCTCATATGTTACTGGGCTTAAGATCCATGAGAGCAGAGAACATAACTATACTCCCACAAATGAATGGAATAGACTTTGACAATGAATTCATAGAGGAAATACCATCAGAGCCCTCACCGATTAGTAAAAGAGAACCAAAAAGAATTGGTAATATTAAAGGCTTAAACAAATATACACAAACAGATGAGTGTATAGATCCACTCCCACCACCAGCCCCATCTCCCAGAATTTGTGACCCAGATAACAGTACTGATTTATCAGTTTTTCCAGCCCATCTCACCAATGATTTAGTTATACCACCTAATTCTTACATGAAAGTTACCTTGGCCTCCCTCTCTCCCTCTCCCCCCCTCCACCTCACTCACATACATCCTCCTCGTCAGTCTCTAGCTCTGTATCCTCTCCACATGGCCAAACCATCTCAATGTGTTTCTCCTAACGCTTCCTATCACAGCCACATCCACACCACAACACTCATTCACTTCCTCATTTGTCAGTCTGTCTCTACATGTGACTCCACATGCTCCTCTCATATAACTCACTTCCACCGCTCTCAATCTTGATTTCTGTCCCTCCAGCAAGGCCCAAGCTTCACTTTCATACTTTAGAGTTGGTATCACAGTACTGTCATATAGTAGCTTTTTCATTTCCATGCTCATTTCCCTGTTTCTTATCACTGCTTTCAAGGAACCAGCAACCTTTCTTCCTTGTTGTACTCGTTCAAGCACTTAACCCTCTAAACTTCCATCCTTACTCATCACACTACCCAAGTACTTAGATGTACTCACATTTTCCATTTCCTCCTGATCCAGCCTTACTGTACATTCACTGACTTCATTTCTCTCGAAGACCATAACTTTACTCTTCCCTACATTCACCTTTAGATTCTGTTTCTTACACACTCTCCCAAACTCATCCACCAAGCTTCATCTTCACTTAACAACACAGTATCATTTGCAATCAAGAGTACTGGGAGTTTCCAAACACTGCCCTCTCTCATCAGGGCCACTCCAACATCAACTGCCCCACCTTGTATCTCTTTTATAACCCCTTCCATTTACAGACTGAACAACCATGGAGACACGACAGATCCCTGCTTCAATCCAACCAAACATATGGTGTGTAAAAATCATGATAGTTAAGTTACTGCTTTGGGCCTAGGACTGACTTTGGCTTGTTACCTAGGTAGCAGATGACATTCAGAAAGTTTCCCACTGCATGAATACAACAAAAATACAAAATATATCATCAGATTGCAGGGGTTTATCACAATAAAATAAAACAACAGTGGACCTACTTCTTATACTCATTCATGTTGTCTATGATAAGTCGAAGTAGATCTTCCAAGCAAGTCTTGGTGTGGAGGCCCTTCAGAAGTTGGTGGTACAGCTGCAGAAAGAACCTGAAATTATTTAGTCAAATGTAATACTAAGTACTGTAACAGCCATGGCTCAGTGGGTTAGCATGCTCCTCCCTGACCGAAGAGTCAGAGGTCTGAGTCCATCCAAGGGTCACTGTTAGGCATCAGGAAGGGCATCCGGTCATAAAGTGCTACACGCTCCAAATCAAAATCCTCTACTCAGGGGCAACACCTTAGCCCTTGTCGAAAAAAGGGAACATGGCGTTAAAAAATATATATACTATATATATATATATATATATATATATATATATATATATATATATATATATATATATACAGCATATATATATATATATATATATATATATATATATATATAAATATATACACAGCATATATATATATATATATATATATATATATCTGTATAGCGTGTAAACCTTAATATGAAAATTTTTGTCCTGTAGCAGCTTAGTTACTGCTATAAGTAAGGAATGAGTTGTAACACATCACAACTTTTACACTGATATGAAACTGTAAACTGAGGGAAATGGGCAAATCAATTTCATAGGTAACAATGAAATTTTAACAAGCAAATTATTTTTTTAAATTTACTGAGGACTTAACATCAACAAAGGATTTTAAAAATGGGATAAATAACATAAGGATTGCCTGCATTTTCCATAGATCAGTGGCAGAATATGACAATGCTGTACTATACTCGTAGTTACCTCACTACGACTAGTATCTATTCGTATAGTGTTAATTCTTGACACAGATCAGCATATTAGAATGAGAGGTGATACTTTAGTGCAAAGTCAAGGAAAAACAGCAGTCTTCTCTTTTACTACTAAATTCCAATTGTTTTGTATCATATCATCTATAAAGGCTCCAACATGCTTCCATGCATCGGCCTTGGTCACCTAATAGCGGTTCTCCATGCTGCTTGATCTTTGTCAGCCTCCTTATTCAGTCCTTCTTCCCTTAAGTCAGACTCTGTGACCTCATCCCAGGTCTTTTTTGGTCTGTCTCTCGCAACCTTACCCTCAACATTCAAGCTTCTCACTTTCCACGTCCAACTGTCACCCTCCATCCTATCATGATGGCCAAACCATCTCAATCTACCTCTCCTCATCACAACACCAATACATTCCAGTCCCATCCTTCCTCTAACCATTCAATCGCAATTCTAGCCCCCCAGGCCTCGAATTCAAGGACACACTACACATCCACCTAATTACTGCCATTTCTGAATGTTTGAGTCAAGAAATATCTTCTTCCTTTACTGTTCAAGTCTCACTAACATACAGCATTACACTCCTAACACATACTGCACACAAAGATCCCTTAGCAGAGAGGGGGAGCCCTCTCAATGTTAGGAGATGCAACAGCTCCCTTAACTTCCTCCACCCACTCCTTTACCTAGCCACAAAGCAAGCTCCCTATTATCCTGCTCACAGTAGCAGCATCAATCAAAGGTCAAGGGCCAAACACTGGATCTGCTGACTCTAAACCTTCCCTGTTCCTCATTTAGCAACCAGTTATAATGCTTTCTCCAGGCATCTTTCTCATCATCATTGTCCACCACTACCTTTCCTTCACAATTTTTCACACATGGCACACTCATGATATCTTTATTTCCCTCTTCATTTCATGTGCAACCTTTAATACCATATTCTTCCTTTCAACCCAATTTAGGTTATCCAGTAGGTCTCTGACACTTGAATTTTGACATGAATACCTCTTGTCTAGCACCCCATGTTATTGTGGCAGATTGAGTTAGGATGATGATGTTGCGTGAGTTTTGTGCTAAGGCACTGAGAACTGAAAGCATGGATATACTTTATCGTACAGGATACTAAAGCAGTGTTTTGGAGGAAATATAGGAATGTGTCCTAAGCAGGGTTTAGGGAGTGCAGTTGAGTTTGGTTATGGTTGTGTGAAGTGTTTTTGGTGTAGCAATTGTAGATGAAAGCAGATATTAGACATCAGTTAGGCTGATAATTAATGAAATCTGGTTATGTATGTAAGAGTATAATTCAACTAACTGACTCAAATGATGTCTTATATTTTTAATCATGCCATCTCCAGCTCAATTCATTTTATTTTGGAGGAAGATTCCAAGCCAAATAGGTTAGATATTGGTCTTCCATATGAGTAGTGTTTCATAAGTTGAATATAATCATTTAAAGGAGGCATTAAAAAAAAAAAAAAAAATCCTAGCAGTTAAGTGATACATCTTATACCGGTAACAGAAAAAAATACTTGGCCATCCACAAATGGTGACTGGTAGTATATGAATCATGTAAAGCCACCAAGGGAAGTGACCTGGTCATCCTACCTATATATGTACCTTGTACTGTGGTAGCCTAGCCTCAAGCCCTTAAATCTCAAAGGAGGTAATATGGGAAGTTATTTTTATCTTTATTTATTATTTTATGTACTTTTCACATGAAATGGGGAGACCCACAACATAACTTTCTGATATGAATGGTGACAAATATCAGAAAAGAAAGGAATGTCAGTACACTCTCCCAGTCTCTTGTGCCTGTTCATGGTGTACGACTATTTGCAAACCAAAAGCTGGGCAATGGGGTTATTGCATCCCTACATATACAACAAATGGGTGATCTGGCCTGCAGGGGAACTCCTTTCAGTAGCTCTTTATGGCTTATGGGTAATGCATGTTTTCTACTACTGTATGGCCATCTTGGTGAAGCACTGCTTGGTGTGCAGGATGGAGCAAGAAAGACTTTGGAAGTCTAACACCAGGCCCAGCCACTCTAAGTCCTGAATCAGGACTGTGTGGTTCCTCTACTGACAGAATATCTCATACTGTTGGGTATTTTGATGCACAGCAGCAATATCGTAACCAATGAGGTCTTGCCTAAGTGACATATTTGCTGCTGCCATAAATTTCAAATTGGAAAAAGTTGTAAAATACAATCTCAGTACTTTTGCAGCACCTCAGTTTGGGTTACCTTTCCTAGAAGGATAGTCAATTCGTACCCCACCTGCTTATGGTGAAATCGCAGATACCCTGTTTTTAAATTTCTGTTCTTTGTTTGTGTTTTTCAGTTTTCTTATTCTTTTTTCCTACATTAGGGTGACACAAACGGAGGGCAGTGCTACCTGGGTTTATCCCGAGTAGTATTGTATATACTTTTTGCTGTTGTTGTCATTGTTTGTTTTTGTTTTGTTCTTTTCTTTTTTGCCAACCATGAGCAAACAACACCAGTACCCCCACTGCAGTAAGTCTGTAGCAAAAAGTGAAGAGGCAGTGACGTGTGCCTACTGCAGTGAGTGGGTTCATTTGGCATACAAAAACAGGGATGCTAATGATTATCCATTTATGAAGAAGAGTCACCAGCTGGGCTTTCGCTGGCTGTGTTGGCAGTGTGTTGCACCAGCGGATGAGGTATTGGCTTGTGGAGGAAGTAGAGTCACAAAGAAGGCACTGGAAGATGAGGCTGTTGGGTCTATTTTTCATGCTATCAGGGATGTTTCAAGAAGACTGGATGCTGTACAGACCAAGGTCTCATCACCCATGGCTGTCATCCAAGACCAGGCCAAGTCATTTGCAGATGCTGTTCAGGGGTCTCTCATGGGGGAAGGGAAGGATCTGCCTGGGGGCATGGTTGACATCAGAGCTCATGGTCAGAAAAAAGCCATTCTTAATCAACAAGTACTTATCGTAAAACCAAAAAACAGTGCCGACGCTTCAACAAGTCAAATGGGATCTGAAGACATCAGCTGTGTACTTGACTTGTTTTTTTTTTTTTTTTTTTTTTTTTTATGTGAGGAAGAAGGAACCAAAGGCAACGAGCCCGCAACACTGTTCCATCCAAGAGAAAAACAAAATACAAGAAAGAGCCAAATTCAAGATCCGATCATTTCGAGATGTCTGGACACACTGCATTTGAAAGACTGGAGATCATAGGAAGCAGGAAATACAGACAGAGGGAGACAGTTCCAGAGTTGACCTGTTGCATAAATGAAGGACTGGGAGTAACGGTTAACTCTTGCATTAGAGAGTTGGACAGAAAAGAGATGAGAGTTTGTTGCTAGACGGGTGCTATGCGCCCGTCGTAGAGGTGGAGGAATGCATGCAGACAGTTCAGAGGAGCAATGACCATTGAAGCAGCGACAGAAAAGAGATAAAGATGCAACAGTGCGGCGAAGAGACAGAGGTTGAAGGGAGTCAATGAGGCAAAAAGCCTTTGACTCCACCCTATTGAGAAGAGCCGTATGTAGCGAGCATCCCCACACATGAGAGTTGTACTCCATGCAGGGGTGGATAAAACCCCTGTATAGAGTCAACAATTGTGCAGGGGTAAAAAAGGAACGGAGACGGCTTAGCACACCCAATCTCTTGGAAGCAGATTTTACAAGAGATGTAATATGATCTTTCCAAGATAAGTCCCGAGTAAATGAAGCCCCAAGCATGTTCAACGATGATGCAGGATTGAGCTGAATATTATTAAATAGTGGGTAAACCTGTTGAAGATTTTGTCGGGTTGATAGGTGCAAAAACTGAGTCTTTGATGCATTAAAAACAACAAGATTATTTTTACCCCAGTCAGTGATACGAGCCAAGTCAGACAGGTGTGCCATAGCCTCATCCCTTGTTTGTTGAAGTAACTGCTGAGATGGACGTTGTGGAAATCGAATGGAAAGGTGAAGGGTGGAGTCATCAGCATATGAGTGGATAGGGTTAGATGTACAGCTTAGAAAGTCACCGATGAATAAAAGGAAGAGGGTTGGTGATGGGACAGAGCCCTGAGGAACACCACTGTTAATAGATCTAGGAGAAAAACGATGGCCATCTACAACAGCGGCTATAGAATGACCAGAAACAAAGCTAGAGATGAAAGCACAGATAGAAGGATAGAAACCGTATGAGGGCAGTTTGGAAATTAAAGATTTATGCCAGACTCGATCGAAAGCCTTTGAGATGTCAAATGCAATGGCAAAGCTTTCGCTAAAGTCCCGAAAGGAGGATGACCAGGAGTCTGAAAGGTAGGTGAGAAGATAGCCTGTGGAGCGTCCCTGACGGAACCCATACTGACGATCAGAAAGAAGGTTGTGATAGGAAAAATGCTTTAAAATTTTTCTATTAAGAATAGACTCGAAAACTTTTGAGATACAGGATGTTAAAGCAATTGGACAATAGTTAGAGGGTTGGGAATGGTCACCCTTCTTTGGGACTGGCTGAATGAGAGCAAATGTCCAGCAAGAAGGAAAGGTACAAGTTGATAGACAAAGGTGAAAGAGTTTGCCTAGGCAGGGTGTAAGCACAGAAGCACAGTTCTTGAGAACAACAGGAGGGACTCCATCAGGCCCATATGCCTTATTAGTACTGAAGCCTGTGATGGCAGAAAATACATCAGCTGAAGAAATTTTAATGTCAGCCATGAGGAAGTCAGAGGGGGGAAGTGATGGAGGAAAAGCACTGGAATCGTCTAAGGTGGAATTGGAGGAGAAAGCCTGAGCAAAGAGATCTGCTTTATCAGTAGAAGAAATAGCTACAGAGCCATCAGAGTACAAAAGAGGAGGGAAGGATGATGAGGTAAAATTGTTAGAAAGGTTTTTGGCAAGGTGCCAGAAGGAGCGGGAAGAATTTGAGTTAGAGTGTTGAGAGCACTTAGTACGGATGAAATTATTTTTTGCAGAGCGAATAACAGACTTAGCACGATTCTGGGCAGAAATGTATAAAAGATGTGATTCAGGGGTGGGTTGGCTCCGGTACCTTTTATAGGCCCTCTCCTTGTTGCAGACAGCATTAGAACAAGCGTGATAAAACCAAGGCATTCGTGCATTAGTCAAAGGATATCAGAAAGGAATGTATGCTTCCATGCCCGAGAGAATAACCTCCGTAATGCACAAGGCACACTCAGATGGCTCCCGGCCATGGAAGCAATAATCACTCCAGGGAAAATCAAAGATGTACTGCCAGAGGGCCTCCCAATCCGCAGCTCCATAGTGCCACAGACGACGTTTCTTTGGAGGGTCCACAGGCCGTACCGGAGCGCTAGGACAGGTTAAGGTGATAAGGTTGTGATCGGAGGAGCCCAACGGAGAGAAAAGATTAACAATGTAAGCAGAAAGATTAGTTGTAAGGAAGATGTCAAGTATGTTGGAGCTCTCTCCAAGGTGGTCAGGGTTGACAGCTGCCTTAAGACCATGGTTGGTGGACTAGTAATGAAGTTTCCATCAGCCAAGGCCAAAGGTGAAGCGGCTGGGATACTGAATGATTATTTCGGCTCTGATGGCAATTTTTCTGTCAGAGCCAAAGAAAATACAGTAATCCCTGTACTTTCCGGATGCCCGGACCTTCAGAACCCAAAATGGCCAAAAAAAGAAAAAAATCACCCCCAAATCCGAATTGTGGGCCTGGACCTTCGGAACCCAAAAATGGCCAAAAAAAAGAAAAAAATTCCCATAAAATCCGAATTTTTTCCCACCCATAATTTGAAATTGCCGTGCAGTGCCAAACAGCTGTTAGACCATGGACCCTCACCCCTTCCTCCTCTCTCCCCCCTCCCCTGTCAGAGTTGCCATTTGGTATTTTTCATTACCAAATGTGGGCCAATTTGGTCATGAAATATTCATTTGGTAATGAATCAGAGTAATGCATTAGCAAATGGATTTTTCACATGTATGAGGATACACAGGATGAAGATGGCAGACTGTTTGCTCTCTCTGATTAATCTGCTAACACACAAAGCGTGAAAATAATCAACATGCTGTTAATTATAAGAGTGATTACATGTATTTCCACTTGTATATATAATTAGTGAAGAATAAATGTTAGCTTTATGAATTTGGTAATGAAGAGTTAAATTTGGTAATGAAAACTGAGGAGTTTGGCAATGTGGCCATTGCGATTGGGCAACTCTGTTTCCCCCTCACCAACACCCAAACAGTTATTGCCTAACTTCGATCGTGAGTGGTAGCTTATCGTAATGGAAGGCACACGTGCTCATTTTTTTGTGAATAAACAGTGAATAAACTGCAATATCTCGCCACTAGACCACACGGGAATTTACAGTGTTGTGCAGTGTTAAGACATTAGAATTTAGAGTGCAAACGATTAACTGTGGAGTGCAAACTTAGCAGTTAAACTGGCCTGATGCAATTAACAATGTGCAGCGGTAAACAGTTATAACTCACAGCGCAATGAATTACTGTAAGTGCAGCACAACACTGTATTATTGTACGTGCTTCAAGAGCATTTTCACCACTGCCAATACCTTACAAAAGGCGGCCACAAACGTGCTGTAAGTACCCTGGCTGAGGTACAGTCACTTCTAATGCCTCATTCTTTAGTTTCTTTCCATTTATATCATGCTTTATCTCCATTATTGGTGTGAATAGGGTCTTTAATAGGTTTAAATAGGTGCTATGCATGTCTGGTAGGGAGCTATTTAGGTGGCTTTCAAAGTTAGACTGGGTTAAGGTCCATAAGTACCAGTCCAGGAGGCAGGGGCCCACTATCCGGACGGGACCACTCTCTGGACATGCCTTTGGCTCTATTACATCGGATAGTGGAGGGATTACTGTACTGCCAAAAATGACTGTGATCGGCCTTTCCTCTTCCTTGGGCGACTCTGACATCATCCCAAGCATTCTGAATAAAAACAATAAAATTAAGATGCCCGTTGATCAAGGTTGTACCCACAACCTTCTTTTCAAAAGAACAAGGAATGACACTAAAAAGGCTGTCTTGAAGATGTCGCCAGAGGTGAGATCCTCCATTGTAGAACAGGGCAACCATATCTATGTGGATCTTATAAGATGCCATGCTTTTGACAGATGCTGGGTTACAAAGTGCCATTACTGTCAAGGTTTTGGTCATACATCTGAGAGGTGTTCTAGAAAAAATGATGAACCTAAATGTGTTTTTTGTGCTGGGACCCATAAGTCTAAGGATTGTAGTAACAGAAATTCTCCCAAATGCATCAATTACTCTTCCTTGAAACATCAAGAAGCTAATACTAATCCACAGTTGGTTTCCCATTTTGCATCTAGCAGAGACTATCCAGTTATGAATTCTAACAGAAACAGATTGATTGAAAACACCAATTTCGACCATTCAAAAAACTGACTATGTCCCATTTGAACCAGTTAAAGATGGGTCTTTTAACCCTTTAACCGCGGGTATTGTTTTGGTCTGACTGTCCTCTCCCGCGGGGGTTTCAGCCAAATGTAAACAAACCTTTAAACCTTAATAACTCTGCACAGAATAAAGCTAGAGAAAAAAATAAGGTACCATTAGAAAGTACTAACCTTCAGCTTTCCATTGATGTAGGTTTCATGACTTTGTTGACTTTCACAGGACGGGCAGAGCCGTTAGAAGTGAGGGGTGTAAAATCACAATTTTACGCCCCACACACCAGTACCAAATGCCAACCACTCTCTGATAATAGTAATATAAACATATATGAACACACCCACTCTGTGTTCACTGAGGTAGGTAAAAGGCACTTCACTGTGGCTGCGCCCGCACTTCACTGCGGCTGCGCCTCACTTCACTGCGGCGTCACCCGCTCACTGACGTTTCAGGCGATCTTTTCATTATTTCTAACTTCTAATATTATTTTACACATAATCCGGGCAATATACATTATATTTACACTGCACTCATTACTATATTGCGTCACTGTCGCATCACAGAATTACACAAGTGCCGCAGAATTACACAAGTGCCGCAGATTCTCTTATTACAATATCACTTATTATACTGGCCAATATTTACATTTTTTTCTAGGCAAAATATCCCTTATTACTACATTATCCATTATACAATTATTGGTAAAGCACGTCACTGTCGCATCACTGTATATCACTGTCACTTTCAGTAACTCTGCACAGAATAAATCTAGAGCGAAAAATAAGGTACCATTAGAAAGTACTAACCTTCGGCTTTGCAATGATGTAGGTTTCATGATTTCGTTGACTATCACTGGATGGGCAGTGCCATTAGAAGTGAGCGATCTAAAATCACTTTTTCGCTCACACACCATTACCTTCGCTCATACATCATTACCAAATGCCAACCTCGTTCTGATAATAATACTATAAACATATATGAACACTGCACATATGATAAACACCCACTCTGTGTTCACTGAGGCAGGTAAAAGGCACTGTCATTACCCGCACTTCACTGCCACATCAGCGGTGTTGTAATCACTATTTTTCGCTCACACACCATTACCAAATGCCAACCTCATTCTGATAATAATACTATAAACATATATGAACACTGCACATACGATAAACACCCACTCTGTGTTCACTGAGGCAGGTAAAAGGCACTGTAATTGCCCGCACTTCACTGCCATATCAGCGGTGTTGTAATCACTATTTTTCGCTCACACACCATTACCAAATGCCAACCTCATTCTGATAACAATACTATAAACATATATGAACACTGCACATACGATAAACACCCACTCTGTGTTCACTGAGGCAGGTAAAAGGCACTGTAATTGCCTGCACTTCACTTCCACATCAGCAGTGTTGTCACTCACACAGCTGGACAGATACTGATGCGTGTTTGGTCCGGGGTGGGGTGGGGGGCCCAGGGGGTGGGAGGTGGGGCCCCAGGGGGGGGAGGAGGGAGGGGGGGGGTCGGCTGGAGTGAAAGAACTTGATAGCTACTCTCCCTTGAAACAATTGCCACACGGAAAAAACACAGAGTATTCAAAATATTCACAAACATTCGAGAATGACACCTGCGGTTTGGTCCAGTTTTTACAATGTCATTCTGGAATGACACCCGCGGTTAAAGGGTTAAATACTCATTCCATCCATAATAAGATCTATCTATTGCCAAATCCCTTAACCCCTTAACCACGGGGTGTCACTTTCATGACGCTTGGGTGCAATGGATCATACCGCAGGGTGTCACTTTTGTGATTCTGTGTTATTTTTAATTCGCCCGGGTTTTGATGTGGTTGCTTGAATCATCTGTCAGTACTGCCAGTGTCTAACAATAGTCAGTGCTGCTATTGTCATCTGTACTCCCATCCATTGTTGACAATTTAGCCATGTCTCCCCATTCCTGACTCCCCTCCCTACCTCCCCTCCATTACCCTCTCCTCCCGCCTGCCCCAGCTGCGCCGCACTAAGCAAATCTTGCCCGGATTTTTCCACTCATTTCATCCATTGGAATGAGCCCTGTGCCTTATTCTCATACAAAATAATATATATAAAAAAGAAAAAAGGTAACTCATAGTGCCATACACCTGGAGTTGGCTAATTATCACCTGGCAACACCCCACGTGCACTCGTTTGCTAATTTTCCCCGTTTATTTCCCCTTGAAATATACTGTATGACCTGTTCTCATAACAAAAATATATATAAGAAAGGAAGGGAGAAGCCTAAGTTATATTTAATCACCTGGAACTAACTAATTTCCTGCCAATCATTTCACACCATATAAAGTGGCAGCTGTCACCTCGCTGACATTGTCAACCTTTGGCAGCCCCATATCCGACTCATCATTCGGTTCAGTGTTGTCTCTTGAGATGGGAGAATGTAGCATTTGCGCCCCTCCATTTCCGCCGCTTCTAGAGGGCCCTGTGACCTCTACCCCTACTAAACCTTGTGTGGGAAGGGATAAAGGACTAAGTGACTCCGCTGTGGAGTGTTCATCATGATAATGATGAACAGTGACTACAATCTTTCTGGTGAATCATGTGACAAGCCAGTGGAGCAAATGGTGATAAACTACGAGTGCTTCAGTGCCCCTGGGGGTAGGAGGGTTTGTCAAGAATACTCCCCCAGGATCCCTGCTTGTCGTAAAAGGCGACTAAAAGGGTTGGCGGAGGGTTAGTGCCCCTCCCTGGAAAACAGCTAACTAAAAAAACAAACAATAAGCCTCGGACAAGGACTGACCAAACGTTGACGACCAAGGACCGGACAAAGGACATTGCAATTGGAACGTGGAATGTAAGGGGAGCAAATGATGAGGTGAAAGAGAGAGAGATTGTCCAGGTGCTTGAGGATGCGAAAGTGGATGTATGTGGAATAACTGAAACAAAATGGAGAGGAGAAAGTGTGAGAGAATGGGAGTATGGATGGGGTATATGTGCAGGAGTAGGTGAGAATGAGAGGGCAAAGGAAGGAGTATGTATAGTTGTGAGTAAAAGATGGAAGAGGAGCATAAGACAGTATGGATCAGTTGGATCAAGGATTGTGTGGGTAAAGTTGAAAGTTGGAATACAAATGTGGGCGATTGTGTGTGTGTATGCGCCAACGCAAGATCGTGCTAGAAGAGTGAGAGAAGAGTTCTGGACAAATGTAGAAGTGTGCATGGAAAAGTTTGGAAGGAATGATAGAGTGTTTTTGATTGGTGATATGAATGGTAAAGTTGGGAATGTGAAGGTGGATGGAATAGTTGGTGAGTGGGGTGTGCCTGCTGAGATAGATGAGAATGGGAGTGCGTTAGTGGACATTTGTGCTGGGAGGGGGTTGGTGATAGCCAATACCCTCTTCAGGCATAAAATGATCCACAGGTATACATGGCGAGTGATGAGAAGGGTGGGTGGTGAATTGAGTGAAAGGAAGGCAATGATTGATTATGTGTGTGTGGATAAAAGGATGCGAAGATGTATATTGGATGCAAGAGTTTATAGAGGTTGGGGAAGTGGACTTTCTGACCACTACTTGGTGGTGGCCAGAGTTAAAGTTCAAGTAAGATGGAGGAATAGAAGAAGGGAAAGACGAGAGGAAGGAGTAGTTGCAAGGAGAGTGGAAAGGTTACAAGAGGATGAGAAAAAGGCAGAGTATAAGAGAGAAGTGGAGGAACGATTGGGCAAATATGAGTTGGAGCAGATGGGGGACGTGGAAGGTGTGTGTAGAATATTTACAGAAGAAATATGTGCAGCATGTGATGTGGTGTGTGGAAGGAAGAGAAGACGGAGGGGGGTGCAAGGAACAGCGTGGTGGACTGAAGAGGTGAAACGGGCTGTGGCACAAAAGAAGAAAGCATACAATGAATGGATGAGAAATAGGGACGTGGAAGAAGTTGAGAGGCGGAAGAGAGAGTTATATGTAGAAAGGAAGAGAGAGGTGAAAAGATTAGTAAGAGAGAGTAAGAAGAGAGTGGATGAGGAATTTGGAAGGAATTTGAGTGTAAAGTGGAGGGACTGTAAGAAAATGTTCTGGAAAGAGGTGAAAAGAGTAAGACAGGGTGGACGTGAAGTTAGCAGGGAAGTGAAAGATAAAAATGGTAGATTACTAGTGGAGAAGGGAGAAAAAGTGAGCAGATGGAGAGAACACTTTAAGGAATTGTTGAACGTGGAGGATGGAAGTAATGCAAGTATAAGTGGCTGGGGAATGGCTGGGAGAAGGAGGGAGGTGAGAAGACAGGAAGAAATCAGTAGGATAGAAGTTGTGGAAGCAATGAAGAAAGTTAAATCAGGGAAAGCCCCAGGAATTGATGGAGTGTGTGGTGAAATACTGAAGCATGGGGGAGAGATAGTAGTAGAATGGATGTGGAAGATGTGCAGATTGGCCTGGGAGGAAGGTAGAGTCCCGGAGGATTGGAAGTCAGGTATAATAATTCCCTTGTACAAAGGAAAAGGGGAAAAAGAAGTGTGTGGTAATCATAGGGGCATTTGTCTTCTTAGTATAATAGGAAAAGTGTATGGTAGGATACTTATTGACAGAGTTAGAGAAAGAACAGAGAAATTAGTTGGAGAAGAACAGGGAGGCTTTAGGAAGGGAAGAGGTTGTGTAGATCAGATATTCATTCTCAGATCTTTAGTGGAAAAGTTTCTAGAGAAGGGAAAGAAGTTGTATGCAGCTTTCATGGATTTGGAGAAAGCATATGACAGGGTGGATAAACTAGGATTGTGGAAAGTGTTAAGAATATATGGAATAGATGGGAAGTTGTTGAATGCTGTGAAGAGTATGTACGATGGTGCGAAGGCTGCAGTGCGTGTGGATGGTGAACTAAGTGAATTTTTCTCTTTGAAAGTTGGGTTGAAACAGGGATGTGTCATGTCTCCATGGTTGTTCAATCTTTACATGGATGGGGTAATAAAAGAAATACAAGGTAGGGTAGTGGATGTTGGAGTGGCCCTGGTGAGAGAGGATAGTGTTTGGAAACTCCCTGTACTGTTGTTTGCAGATGATACCGTGTTGTTGAGTGAAGACGAAGGAGAGCTGCAAGGCTTGGTGGATGAGTTTGATAGAGTGTGTAGGAAACGGAATCTAAAGGTGAATGTAGGGAAGAGTAAAGTGATGGTCTTTGAGAGAGGTGAAGTCAGTGAATGTACAGCGAGGTTGGATGGTGAGGAATTGGAAAATGTGAGTACGTTCAAGTACTTGGGTAGTGTGATGAGTAAGGATGGAGGTTTGGAGGGTGAAGTGCTTGAAAGGGTACAGCAGGGTAGAAAGGTTGCTGGTTCTTTGAAAGCAGTGATAAGAAACAGGGAAGTGAGCATGGAAGTGAAAAAGTTACTACAAGACAGTATTGTGATACCAACTCTAACGTACGGAAGTGAAGCTTGGACGTTGTTGGAAGGACACAAGTCAAGAGTGAGAGCCGTGGAAATGAGTTATTTAAGAGGAGCCTGTGGAGTCACATGGAGAGACAGGCTGAAGAGTGAGGATATAAAGAAGCGTTGTGGTGTTGATGTGGATGTGATAGGAAGCGTTATGAGGAACACACTGAGGTGGTTTGGCCATGTGGAGAGGATGGAGGGTGAAAGACTGACGAAGAGAATGTATGTGAGTGAGGTGGAGGGGGAAAGAGGGAGGGGGAGGCCTAGGATGAGATGGAGAGATGGGGTGGAGAGGTATATGAGAGAGGGGGGTGTGAGTTGGGAGCAGGGGAGTGAAATGGCGGGGGACAGGGCGACTTGGAGGCGATTTGTTTGTGGCCACCCCAAACGGGATTGAGGCGTCTGGCAATAGATAGATAGATAGATAGCTTCAGTGTCCCAAGTTCATCCTGGCTCCAAGGGAAAGGAGCCCTTGGTTACTGGAAGTGACAGTGTATATCTATCTATCTATTGCCAGACACCATAATCCCACAAAGGGTGGCCATTTGACACCGAGTTAGTTGTTTTACAGGGAGGGGCACCAACCCTCCACCAACCCACTTGTTGACACATAGGGAGCACATATGGTTTGGTTATATGGTTACCACCCAGCATTGTAAATGGTTTCTTGGCTTATAGGAAACCATCTGGCTTGTCACTCAATGTAAAGCCACCTGTAAAGGAAAGAAATGGAATAGGAAGTGACAGGAAAGATAGGAGAAATAGGAAGAGAGGAGGGCAGGCACAGAAAAAGAATGATAAAAGCTAAGGAAGTAGGCAGCACTACATCAATAAAAATGTAAATAATTACTAATAGAAGAATATGAGTACAAATACTTGGAGTAATAACAGTGAAAGCTTTGCTCTCTAAGCTAGTTTACTGAACGAGAAAGTTAATGCATGGAGTGAAAATAAACTACTATTACTGAAGGAAACGTATGGATAAATACTGTGTATATATATATATATATATATATATATATATATATATATAACTGTAATAAAGTAATAGGAATATAAAGTGTGAGTGTGTTTATGAATAATAAATGACAGAATACCAGCAGGGAACGAGCGCAAGTGGCAAGCTTGTATGGGCTCGTAATTTTCATTGCTTTCACTGTATTTTTTTTTTTGGTGTATGGTTCCAAACTACTTGAAAATCATAGAATAGTGTTTCTAGTGATAATATCAGGCTGTGGTAATCATATTACGGGGTGTTGGGAAGTGTAAAGTGGAGACTTCATTACCCAACTTCAGAAGTCTCTACAAGTCCTATGGTAGTCGACGAAGGCTCAACAAACATCCCAGGAGAAAGCTGAAGGTATGTGCCATTAGCATATGTAATTATAATATTCCAGGACTAATAACTGATTTTTGGCAAATATATTTAAAGAGTCAGTTGGAGCGCAAATATCCCTGCGTGAGGTGCATGGATTGCCTCCGACATGCCTGTGCTTAAAGGGTTAATCCAGTATGAGGTGGCCACAAACAAATAGCCTCCAGGTCGTCCTGTCCCCCGCCTTTTCACTGCCCTGCTCCCAGCTCACATCCTCCTCTCTCATATACCTCTCCATTCCCCCCCTCCCTCTCCCCCCCCTCCACCTCACTCACATACTCCCTCCTCATCAGTCTCTCACTCTCCATCCTCTCCACATGGCCAAACCACCTCAGTGTGTTTCTCCTAATGCTTCCTATCACATCCACATCCACACCACAACACTCATTCACTTCCTCATTTGTCAGTCTGTCTATCCATGTGACTCAACAGGCTCCTCTCATACAACTCATTTCCACTGCTCTCACTCTTGACTTCTGTCCCTCCAACAAGGTCCAAGCTTCACTTCCATACGTTTGAGTTGCTATCACAATGCTGTCGTTTAGGAATTTTTCACATCCATGCTCACTTCCCTGTTTCTTATCACTGCCTTCAAGGAACCAGCAACCTTTCTTCCTTGCTGTACCCTTTCAAACGCTTCACCCTCCAAACTTCCATCCTTACTCATCACACTACACAAGTACTTAGATGCACTCACATTTTCCATTTCCTCTTCATTCAATGTCAATGTACATTCACTGACTTCGCCTCTCTTGAAGACCATACCTTCACTCTTCCCTACATTCACCTTTAGATTCCGTTTCTCACACACTCTCCCAAACTCATCCACCATGCCTTGTAGCTCCCCTTCAACTTCACTTAACAATACTGCACACAACAGTACAGGGAGTTTCCTAACACTGCCCTCTCTCATTAGGGCTGTTCCAACATCCACTGCCGTACCTTGTATCTCTTTAATAACCCCATCTATATACAGACTGAACAACCATGGAGAAATGACACATCCCCATTTCAAACCAACCTTCAAACAGAAAAATTCACTTAATTCACAATCCACACGCACTGCACCCTTAGCACCCTCATACATACTCTTCACAGCATTCAACAACTTCCCATCTACTCCATATATTCTTAATACTTTCCACAATCCTTGTCTATCCACTCTGTCATATGTTTTCTCCAGATCCATGAAAGCTGCATACAACTTCTTTCCCATCTCTAGAAACCTTTCCACTAGAGACCTAATAACGAATATCTAATCTACACAACCTCTTCCCTTCCTAAAACCTCCCTGTTCTTCTCCAACTAATTCCTCTGTTATTTCCCTAACTCTGTCAGTAAGTACCCTCCCATATGCTTTTCCTATTATACTATGAAGACAAATGCCCCAGTGATTACCACATATTTCTTTTTCCCATAGGGGAATAATTATATATGACTTCCAATCTTCTGAGACTCTACTTTCCCCCCAGGACAATCTGCACATCTTCCACAACCATTCTACTACTATCTCCCTCATGCTTCAGCATTTCACCACACACTCCATCAATTCCTGGGGCTTTCCCCATTTTGACTATCTTCACTGCTTCCACAACTTCCATCCTACTGATTTCTTCCTCTCTCCTCACATCCCTCCGTCTCCCAGCCATTCCCCAGCCACTTACACCTGCATTACTTTCATTCTCTGTTTTCAATTATTTTCATTCTCTGTGTTCAACAATTCTTTAAAGTGTTCTCTCCATCTGCACTCTTTTTCTCCCTTCTCCACTAGAAGTACCATTTTTATTCTTCACTCCCCAACTAATTTCTTTGGCACCCTGTCTAACTCTCTTTACCTCTTTTCAGAACATTATCTTACATTCCCTCCACTTTACACTCTAATTCCTTCCAAATTCCTCATCCAATCTCTTCTTGCTCTCTCTTACTAATCTTTTCACCTCTCTCTTCCTCTCTACATGTAACTCTCTCTTCCATCTCTCAACTTCTTCCATGCCCTTGTTTCTCATCCACTCACTATATGCTTTCTTCTTTTGTGCCACAACCTGTCTCACCTCTTCACTCCACCATGCTGTTCCTTGCACCCCCTTTCGTCTTCTCTTCACCTCACACACCACCTTACGTGCTACACGGATTTCTTCTGTGAATATCTTATACACACCTTCCACGTCCCTCATCTGCTCCAATTCACATTTACCCAATCGCTCCTCCACTTCCATCTTATATTCTGCCTTTTTCCAACCTCTTGTAACCTTTCCACCCCCCTTGTATGAACTATTCCTCCTGTCCTTCCCTTCTTCTATTTCTCCATTTCATTTGGACCTTGATTCTGACCACCCCACTTGGTGGTGGTCAGAAAGTCCACTCCCCCAACCTCTACATACTCTTGCATCCATTACACACCTTCTCATCCTGTCATCTACACACACACATAATCAATCACTGCCTTCTGTTCATTCAGTTCATCACCTACCCTTCTCATCACTCGCCACATATACCTATGGGTCATTTTGTGTTTGAAGAGAGTATTGACTATCACCAACCCCCTTCCGGCACAATTGTACACTAAAGCACTGCCATTTTCATCCATCTCTGCAGGCACATCCCTTTCATCAACTACTCCATCCATCTTCACATTCCCTACTTTTCCAATCACAGCTCCAATCAAAAACACTCTCTCATTCCTTTCAAACTTTTCCACGCACACTTCCACATTTGTCCAGAACTCTTCTCTCACTCTGCTTGCAAGTTATTGCGGTGGCGCATACACGCACACAATCACCCACATTTGCAGTCCAACTTTCAATCTTACCCACACAATCCTACAGCCAACTGACCCATACTCTCTTATATTCTCCTTCCATCTGTTACTCATAATAATACACACTCCTTCTTTTGTCCTCTCATTCTCATCTACTCCCACACATATGACCCATCCATACTCCCATTCTCATACACTCTCTCCTCTCCATTTATTTTCAGTTAATCCACATACATCCACTTTCGCACCTTCAAGCACCTGGACAATCTCTCTTTCACCTCATCATTTGCACCAATTACATTCCATGTAGCTGTCCGTACCATGTCCTTTGTTCGGTCCTTAGTCGTCACCTTTTGGTCAGTCCTGGTCTGAGGCTTCTTGTTAGTATTTTTAGTTAGCTGTTTTCCGGGGAGAGGCACTAACCTTCTGCCAACCCACTTGTTGTCACGTATGGAGCACATGTTGGTTGGTTATAAGGTTACCACCCAGCGTCGGAAATGCTTTCCTGGTTTGCAGGAAATCATTTGGCTTGCCACTCAACATAGAGCTACCATAAAAACAATACCACTAAAAGAAGACTGACCACATTAATGATGCTCAAAATCAGCACAAGCTTGACATTTTGTGCTTGACTGAAATCTGGTTGTATGAGTCTGATATTAATATTATTCATAGTACTCTGCCTAAGGCACATTAAATTATAAGTATTCCCAGGCCTGCTGCTGACTATCCAGGAGGAGGTATGTCACTCATCTACTTGGCAGCACTTGCAAACATTTCTCTCAGAGACTCAGACCTGACCAGACCTTCATGTGAATTTATGGAAGTATTAATATATTTCCATCAGAATACTGTTAGAATTGCAACTGTCCATTGACCAGGTCATCCGTGCACAGATCAATGTTTTATGGAGGAGTTTGGGCAGCTTCTTGAAGTGTTTTCCCTAGAATCTGGAGGACTTCTGGTTTGCAGTGATTTCAATTACTGGGTTGACAGTCCACAGTAAAAAACATCTTCTTCAGAATTCCTTGAGCTGATCACCCAGAATAATTTTTTCAATCATGTGAGTGATCCAACTCATGTCTCCGGACATGTCTTTGACTTGATCTTGTCCCCTGTTGGTTGCAGGCACGTATCAGATATGGAGGTTGACTCAGCTGATCCCCTCATCTCTGACCATGCTCTGATCACTTTTAGTTTTGATATCCTGAAATCCCCTTCCTATAAAAAGGTCAACAGGTTCAGAAATTACAGTTTCTGAAGGTAATCAGCATCTAAACTAAAGTATATTGATTCTTCAAATCTTTCTTTTGATGATTTGGTTGATATATATAACAATGAGCAGAGGTCAATCTTTGACCATTATTGTCCTGAGGTGGTAAAAAAATCACTGTACGTGATAGTTCTTCGTGGTATGGTCCATCCATTAATCCTTTGTTTAAACAAGGCAGAAAGGCAGAACGTAAGTGGCGTTAACAATGGACCGAGATAATTCACTTGCTTTGTTTTTGCGAGATGAGCAGCTGTTCACACTGTAAAAGCCCAAAAGGCAAGGTATTATCTAAATAAAGAACTAGCAGTAATACTAGTTCTTCCCTGGGCAGTCTCACCAAACAGCCCTGAGTCCCTAAGGAAGGCCATGGCCGAGACTGGGCTTTCCCACAGAGCTGTCATGGAGTGTACGTTGTGTTGTTGGCATAGGTGATTGTGTGCAATGCAGTCTTCCATAATGTGCTTAATAATATGGGATGCTGTGTTACATCTTGGACAGGCATCAGCGACGGAGTCCTCCAGCCTCTTCTGGTAACTTAGGAGGGTTGGATGATGCACACATCTCAGCCTGGCCAGGCTGACCATGTCCTCACGAGGGACACTGGATTCAGAAGGGTGGATATCAGGAGGCCGTGCATGCAGCTGTGTGTTGCCTTTAAGAGACTGAATGGAACGGCGAGTCATCTGAGTATGGATATGCTTCTGGAAGCTGGTCTGAGGCAGGTGAGGGGAGAGAGATGACAGTATTTGTGTACGATATCATGTGCTGGGTGTTGTTTTGATGTTCCTTGATGTGTGTGGATGCACTGCCATGTAGTGTAGTGGATGTTGTGGGTCTGTGGAGGATGCAGCGAGAATTTGGGTGCCCCTCATGTCTAGATGATCCCTAACTTTGAGGACTTTGGTTTCTTGATCGACTAAGGACCGTACAAAGGACATGATAAGGATGGTGACCTGGAATGTAGGGGTGCAACTGATGAGATGAAAGAGGGAGAGAGAGATTGTCCAGGTACTTGAGGGTGTGAAAGTGGATGTATGTGGATTAAATGAAACTAAATGGACAGGTAAGAGTGTGAGAGAATGGGAGTATGGATGGGTATATGTGCAGGAGTAGGTAAGAATGAGAGGGCAAAAGGAGTGTGTATTGTTCTGAGTAACAGATGGAAGGAGAATATATGAGAGTATGGAACAGTTGGTTCAAGGATTGTGTAGGTAAGACTGAAAGTTGGACTACAAATGTGGGCGATTGTGTGCATGTATGTGCCAACGCAAGATCGTGCAAGGAGAGCAAGAGCAGAGTTCTGGACAAATGTGGAAGTGTGCATGGAAAAGTTTGAAAGGAATGAGAGAGAGTTTTTGATTGGTGATATGAATGGTAAAGTTGGGAATGTGAAAGTGGATGAAGTAGTTGCTGAGTGGGGTGTGCCTGCTGAAATAGATGAGAATGGCAGAGCTATAGTGGATATTTGTGCCAGGAGGGGGTTGGTGACAGCCAATACCCTCTTCAGGCACAAGATGATCCACAGGTATACATGGCGAGTGATGAGAAGGGTGGATGGTGAAATGAATGAAAGGAAGGCAATGACTGATTACGTGTGTGTGGATGAAAGGCTGCAAAGATGTGTAATGGATGCAAGAGCATATGGAGGTTGGAGGAGTGGACTTTCTGACCACCACTTGGTGGTGGTCAGAATCAAGGTCCAAGTAAAATAGAATAATAGAAGAACAGAAGGAAGGGAGGAAGGAGTAGATGTAAGGAGAGTGGAAAGGTTACAAGAGGATGAGAAAAAGGCAGAATATAAGAGAGAAGTGGAGAAACGATTGGGTAAATATGAATTGGAGCAGATGGGGGACGTGGAAGGTGTGTGCAAGATACTCACAGAGGAAATATGTGCAGCATATGAGATGGTGTGTGGGGTGAAGAGAAGACGAAAGGGGGTGCAAGGAACAGCATGGTGGAATGTAGAGGTGAGACAGGTCGTGGCACAAAAGAAGAATGCATATAATAAATGGATGAGAAAAAGGGGCGTGGAAGAAGTTGAGAGACGGAAGAAAAAGTTATATCCAGAAAGGAAGAGAGAGGTGAAAAGATTAAAAAGAGAGTGTAAGAAGAGAGTGGATGAGGAATTTGGAAGGAATTTGAGTGTCAAGTGGAGGGAATGTAAGAAAATGTTCTGGAAACAGGTGAAGAGAGTCAGACAGGGTGGCAATGAAGTTAGTAGGGGAGTGAAAGATAAAAATGGTAGATTACTAGATGAGAAGGGAGAAAAAGTGAGCAGATGAAGAGAACAATTTAATGAATTGTTGTACATAGAAAATTAAAGCAATGCGAGAATAAATGGCTGGGGAATGGCCGGGAGAAGGAGGGAGGTGGGAAGACAGGAAGAAATCAGTTGGATGGAAGTTGTGGAAGCAATGAAGAAAGTCAAAATGGGGAAAGCCTCAGGAATTGATGGAGTGTATGGTGAGCTGATAAAGCAAGGGGGAGAGATAGTAGTAGAATGAATGTGAAAGATGTGCAGATTGGCCTGGGAGGAAGGTAAAGTCCTGGATGATTGGAAGTCAGGTATAATTATTCCCTTGTACAAAGGGAAAGGGGAAAAAGAAATATGTGGTGATCACAGGGGCATTTGTCTTCTTAGTATAAAAGGAAAAGTATACGGTAGGATACTTATTGACAGAGTTAGGGAAATAACAGAGAAATTAGTTGGAGAAGAACAGGGAGGCTTTAGGAAGGGAAGAGGTTGTGTAGATCAGATATTTATTCTTAGATCTTTAGTGGAAAAGACGTTGTATGGGGCCTTCATGGATTTGGAGAAAGCATATGAGAGGGTGGACAGACAAGGATTGTGGAAAGTGTTAAGAATATATGGAGTAGATGGGAAGTTGTTGAATGCTGTGAAGAGTATGTATGATGGTGCTAAGGCTGCAATGCATGTGGATAGTGAACTGAATGAGTTTTTCTATCTGATGGTTGGGTTGAAACAGCGACATGTCATGCCTGCCTCCATGGTTGTTCAATCTGTATATGGATGGGGTTACAGAAGAGATACAAGGTAAGGCAGTGGATGTTGTTGTGGCCCTAATGAGAGAGGGCAGTGTTTGGAAACTCCCTGTACTGTTTTTTGCTGATGATACTGTGTTGTTAAGTGAGGACGAAGGGGAGCTGCTAGGTTTGATGGATGAGTTTGGGAGTGTGTGTAAGAAACGAAATCTAAAGGTGAATGTAGGGAAGAGTAAAGTTATGGTCTTCGAGAGAGGTGAAGTCAGTGAATGTACTGTGAGGCTGGATGAGGAGGAAATGGAAAATGTGAGTATGTTTAAGTACTCGGTAGTGTGATGAGTAAGGATGAAAGTTTGGAGGGTGAAGTGCGTGAAAGGGTACAACAAGGATGAAAGGTTGCCGGTTCCTTGAAGGCAGTGATAAGAAGCAGGGAAGTGAGCATGGAAGTGAAAAGTTATTACATGGCAGTATTGTGATACCAACTCCGACATATGGAAGTGAAGCTTGGATGTTGTTGGAGCAACACAAGTCAAAAGTGAGAGCAGTGGAAATGAGTTGTTTGAGAGGAGCCCGTTGAGTCACATGGATAGACAGACTGACAAATGAGGATTTGAAGGAGCATTGTGGTGTGGATGTGATGGGAAGCATTAGGAGAAACACACTGAGGTGGCATGGCCATGTGGAGAGGATGGAGAGTGAGAGACTGATGGGGAGAGTGTATGTGAGTGAGGTGGAGGGGGGAAGAGGGAGGGGAAGGCTGAGGATGAGATGGAGGGATGGAGTGGAGAGGGATATGAGAGAGGGTGTGTGTGAATTGGGAGCAGGGCAATGAAATGGCAGGGAAAAGGGTGACGTGGAGATGATTTGCTTGTGGCCACCCCGTATAAGGGATTAAGGCATCTGGCAATAGATAGATAGATAGACAGGTTTCTTGATACAGGTGGTTTGTGGGTGTAGTAGCTGTGCAGCCTGTAATTTTTTTTAGGGCCTTGTGCTGTATGGTCTGTAGCATGTTGTATTGTGTTTTGGTGAAGTTAGGAGCCCAAGAAGGGCTTGCATAATTCATCACTGAACGTATATGTTGTTTGTATACTGTGGTGGTGGTCTCTTTGTTGTGTCCAAATGTTGTATCGGCAAGTGACCTTAAGGCGCTGAGTCTTGGTCTTGTTTTATTTTTAAAGTTTGTGATGTGTTGTTTAAATGACACTGATGTATTATATGTTACACCAAGGATTTTGTGTGTGTGTGTGTGTGTGTGTGTGTGTGTGTGTGTGTGTGTGTGTGTGTGTGGTAGGGAAGTGTTGTTTACAGTGAAGTGTAGAATGTGACTTTTCTGCTGTCCAGTTTGTGAGAAGGGTCACTGTAGATTTGGCTGGGGCTATTTTGAGCCTGTTTGTGGTGAACCTTCATGTAGTGTGTTGAGGTAAGGTTGGAGGATGTTTGCAGTTGTGTTTGCATTTTGGTGTGTATATTTAAGTGTTATGTCACCTGCATAGGAAGCTATGTGTATCTGTCATGTGTGGGGTGTGGATATGTCGTGCATGTATACAGTACTCGTCAAAATTATCGAGCGCCTACCACCGGGCGCGCAATACTTATGGCCAAAAAAGAATCACCCATTTCTGGGGGTAAAAATTGAGCCACAAGTTTGCGGCGCTAGCATGACGTCACGGTAGCCTGAGGCCTTCCGACGCACTGGTTGGTTCCCGCCTCAGTTGCCCACGGGCTGCCTGAGAAAGAGGAACTCCGCCGCATCTCCCTCTCAAATTGCGCCATTTTTTACCGAGTGTCCCGCAGTGTTTTGGCTTTCATAACTTTGTTATGGCACCTACCCGTGAACTATCGAGTGAAATCATATCCCAGATCATTGCTCTAAAGGAGGCGGCCCACCAGACAAAGGAAATTAGTGAATTGGTTGGTGTGGCACGATTGACAGCGCGTCGTTGGTGTGCGCGGTTTAGAGTGGAAAACAGTGGTGAAGTTCCCACAAAGAAACCATGGTCTGGTAGGCCTAGGAAAACTTCCCCAAGGTCTGTTAATGTTTTAAAACGTGCAGTGGAGTTTAATCCTTGTGTGAGTGCAAGGAAAATAAAGGAGAGCAACCCGGAAGTGTTTGGTGAGGTGTCTGTGAGAACTGTGTCTCGTAGGGTCCATGAACTTGGTTACACAAGTCACAGGGCTGTGAAGAAGCCTCTTCTCACAAAAAACCAGCAACTTCGTAGGCTTGCCTTTGCTAATAAATATCTCAACTGGGGTGAGGAACAATGGTTGTCAGTGTTGTGGTCTGATGAGGCAATGTTTAGTGTCACCTGTAACAGAGGAGCACGTGTGTATCGACGCAAAGGTAGTGACCCACTTGACCTACGGTATGTAGAAAGCACAGTTAAACATCCTGATTCACTCATGGTATGGGCTTGTTTCCCTGGTCAAGGTTTGGGGAAGCTTGTTGTGCTTCCCAAGAACATTAGAGTGAATCAGGATGTTTACTTGGAGCTTCTGTGTGATCATTTACCAGACTCCTTCGAGCTAACAGGTGCACGAGTGTTTCAGCAGGACGGTGCAACTGCTCACAAGGCCAAATCGGTCACCAATTGGCTTCATAACTGCGAGGTATCATTCATGAAAGACTGGCCAGGAAATAGCCCAGACCTCAACCTGATTGAAAAACTCTGGTACCCCGTAAAGAAGAGTCTCCAAGGGAAGGACGTGAGCTCTCTGCCTAAGCTGGAAGCCGCCATTCGTGACTCCTGGGACAAAATACCCCTCCAGCACCTCAGGAGCCTCGCCCTTTCACTTCCAAGACGTCTCAGGTCCGTGAAGAAGCGTAAAGGCTACCCTATGAAGCACTAAAGGTAAATAAAATGCATTATTTATATGTTTTTTCAATGTTGAAAGGTTTGTTTCTTAGGAGGGACGCAGGGCGCTCGATACTTCTGAAGAGCACTGTAGGTTAAAGAGTGTAGGGGACAAAACAGATCCTTGGGGGAAGCCATTTGTGAAGTTTCTGATGGTAGAAGACTGACCAGCAAATGTTAAATGTGCACATCTGCCTGCTAAGTAGTTTGCCAGCCATCTTTTGTGTTACTGTGCAAGTTTGTTTTAAATATCTTGTTTGTGCGGTTGTGGTGGGGGAAGGCAGCAAAAGCTCTGCTAATGTCTACTATGAATAGAAGTGTTCTGTGTGGTGGCCTAGCTGAATTCATGCCATCAAAAACTCTCTATAGAAGGTCTGTAAGAAGAGTGTTTGCAGAGTGTAGTGGCCTAAAACCATGTTGTGATGGGGCTAGTGGGGTGTGAAGTGTAACTAGTTGTAGTACCAGTCGTTCAGTGACTTTGGAGGGGGTGCAAAGGAGTGTGATGGGGTGGTGTGAGGAAGGTAACATGGGGTCTTTGTTGGGTTTAGGGGCAGCGATGATAATTCCATGCTTCCAGATGTCGGGTATTACAGTATGTTGTGTAAGTAGCTGTAGTTTGATATGTTGATGAGTGCTTGTATGCCTTGTGGTCCAAGGTGTTTAAGGTGAATGTTACTTATGCTGTCTGGTCCACAGGCAGATGTGTGCTTAAGGTTGCTAATGATGTGCTTTGTCTGTGCTTACACCCTGCCTAGGCAAACTCTTTTGCCTTTGTCTGTCAACTTGTACCTTTCCTTCTTGCTGGAAGTTTGCTCTCATTCAGCCAGTCCCAAAGAAGGGTGACCACTCCCAACCCTCCAACTATCGTCCAATTGCTTTAACGTCCTGTATTTCAAAAGTTTTCAAGTCAGTTCTCGATAGAAAAATTTTAAGGCATCTTTCCTATCACAACCTTCTTTCCGATCGTCAGTACGGGTTCCGTCAGGGACGCTCCACTGGCGATCTTCTCACCTACCTTTCAGACTCCTGGTCATCCTCCTTTCGGGACTTTGGCGAAAGCTTTGCCATTGCACTTGACATCTCAAAGGCTTTCGATCGAGTCTGGCATAAATCTTTAATTTCCAAACTGCCCTCCTACTGTTTCTATCCTTCTACCTGTGCCTTCATCGCTAGCTTCCTTTCTGGTTGTTCTATAGCCGCTGTTGTAGACGGCCATCGTTCTTCTCCTAGATCTATCAACAGTGGTGTTCCTCAGGGCTCTGTCCTATCACCAACTCTCTTCCTTTTATTCATCAATGATCTTCTAAGCTGTACATCTAACCCTATCCACTCATATGCTGATGACTCCACCCTTCACCTTTCCATTCGGTTCCTGCAACGCCCATCTCAACAGTTACTTCAACAAACAAGGGATGAGGCTATGGCACACCTAATGTCTGACTTGGCTCGTATCTCTGACTGGGGTAAAAATAATATGGTTGTTTTTAATGCATCTAAGACTCAGTTCTTACACCTATCAACCCGACAAAATCTTCCACAGGTATACCCACTAATGTTTAATAATATTCAGCTTAATCCTGCATCATCCTTGAACATGCTTGGGGTTTCATTTACTCAGGACTTATCTTGGAAAGATCATATTACATCTCTTGTAAAATCTGCTTCCAAGAGATTGGGTGTGCTATGCCGACTCCGCTCTTTCTTTACCCCTGCACAATTGTTGACTCTATACAGGGGTTTTATCTGCCCCTGTGTGGAGTACAACTCTCATGTGTGGGGAGGCTCCCCACATACAGCTCTCCTCAATAGGGTGGAGTCAAAGGCTTTTTGTCTCATTAACTCTCCTCCTCTTACTGACTCCCTTCAACCTCCGTCTCTTCGCCGCACTGTTGCATCTTTATCTCTTTTCTATCGCTACTTTTATGGTCACTGCTCCTCTGAACTGTCTGCATGCATTCCTCCACCTCTACGACGGGCGCATAGCACCCATCTGGCAGCAAACTCTCATCCCTATTCTGTCCAACTCTCTAATGCAAGAGTTAACCGTTACTCCCAGTCTTTCATTTATGCAACAGGTCAACTCTGGAACTGTCTCCCTCTGTCTGTATTTCCTGCTGCCTATGATCTCCAGTCTTTCAAACGCATTGTGTCCAGGCATCTCAAAATGATCGGATCTTGAATTTGGCTTTCTATTGTATTTTGTTTTTCTCTTGGAGGGAACTGTTACTGTGGGCTCATGGCCTTTGGTTCCTTCTTCCTCGCATAAAAAAAAAAAAAAAAAAAAAAAGTGAAAGGTGTGAAGTCTGGGTCTGTGGGGAACTGTCTCTTATGTTGGATGATACATCGGTCATCGCGATGGGGGTTTAGATGGCTGACATGTGAAAAGTGATTGATGAGAGTGTTTGCTTGTTGTTTGTTTGAAGGTATGGTGTCTGTTGTTGTGATGGCAACGTGTGATTGTGTAGTGTTGTTGTTGGGGAGTGTGATGTTGTTTAGTGTTTTGTAGAGTTTGCTGGTGTTTGTTTTGTGGTCAAGTGTTTGGAGGTAATTTTTCCAGTTTAGTGTTTGCTGTTCTGTTATTATATGATTTATTTGATTTTTAAGTTCTTGTATTTGTTGTACAGTGTCTTGTGTATGGGGTGTTAGGGAATGTTGTAGTGTGTCCCAATGACTGATAAGGCATTGAATTTCTGGTGTGAAGTTGGGGCTGTGTCTCTTTCTCTTGCCTCTAGGCATGTGTCTTTTGTCTCCATTCTGTATAACTGTACTGAAACTGTGCACAGCAGTGTTGATGTTTGTGATGGATATACTGTTTAATTTTTTGAAATGTTGTTCTGTTTCAATTGTGAAGGCCTCCCAGTTGGCTCTCTTATAATTAGTGTGTGTGTGTGTCTGTGGCCAGCTGGGTTGATTCTGATTTTGGTAGTGATGATGATTGGGAGGTGATCAGATCCAAGGGTTTTGACCACTCTCCAGGATGTTGTGGGGGCGAGGTTTCGGGAGCAAAAGGTGATGTCTGGAGATGATGGGAGGAAGTGGGCTTGGTGTGTGATATGGGTATATTGATGGATATTATTCAGTATGAAAAGATGATCTGTTTGGGATTGTAGTACCAGGCCTCTGTCTGCGTCAGGGTTGTTGACATGCCAGGCCAACACCTTGGCACTGATATCACCACTCAGGATGATGTTGGGTATGTTAGTGATGTGTGGAGAGTAATTGTGTCGTACTGTGGGGAACAATTGGGGGGAAAGTATGTGCTGGCATCAAAATAGAGTTGATTCATGTGGTGGTGATAAAAAAAAACTGTCTGCAGTTGTGAACAATTTGGTTGGATGCAGGAATGTGATTGTTAAGCCAACTTCTGTATCTGATACCCAATTGGCTTCTGATTTTGCTTCATTTTTTACAACTAAGATATCTCGCTTACAAAACGATTTAAACAACAGTTCTTCTAGTAAAGTGTACTCAGCTGACTTCCAATCATGGCACACAGGGGGTCATTTGCTTTCAACATTTCATCTGCTGCCTGTAAATAAAGTCAAATGTTATATTCGAGAACTTAACAAAACATTCTGCCCACTCGATCCTTGTAACTTGTCACAACTGCCTAATGAGTACAAGCACACAGCAAACTTAATTTGCAACATAGGAAATAGATGCTTCTTAGAAAGTAATTCTGTACAGTCTGAGAAATGTGCTTTGCTTATGCCTCTAATCAAGAAACCTGGCCCTGAGAGCATGACAAATTATCATCCCGTCTCTAACTTGTCTTTCTTATCCAAGATTATTGAGCAGGCCATACTTGATCAACTCTTACCACTACTGGAAACTAACAGAGTTGTTCCTGTTGTTCAATCAGCATACAGAAAATACCATTCAACTGAAACTGCATTAACAAGGATTCATAGAGACTTGGTGGCAAACACCTGTAGTGGGACTGCTGGATGTCTGCAGCTTTTGATACAGTATATCATAAACTACCGTTGGATGATCTGTATTTTTATGGCATTCGTGACAGTGCTCTTTTGCTCCTTTGTCATATCTATCGGACAGACCTCAGAGAGTGGTTGTTGATTACGCTAGCTCTGATTCTGCTCCCCTTCTATTTGGAGTCCCTCAAGGATCAGTTTTGGGTCCAGTTCTATTTACTATCTACACAAGTAGTTTATCGTCTTTACTTGATGCTCATGGTGTGTCCTATCATTTTTATGCTGATGACACCCAGCTCTATGTTAAAATGTCAGATATCAATGATACTAAGCCAAAGCTTGAACCTCTAATGTCTGATATTAAGATTTGGATGGCTAAGAAGAAACTTAAGCTGAATAATGATAAAACTGAGATCATCATCATCAAAGGAAACAGAAGGGGTGATGACACTGATAATGCTCTGGCTTTGAACACTGGTGTATCACAGCTTCATCCAACCAATTTTGTTTGAAATCTGGGTGTATATTTTAACTCAAAGTTAAATTACAAAGAACATATTAATCAAGTTGTCAGAGGGTGCAACTTGCACATCAGAAATCTGTACTCTGTGAGAAAATTCCTGAAGAGACGTTGCCTCTTAGCACTGGTCCACACAGTCGTCTTGTCTCATGTCGATTACTGTAATTCATTGTGGATTGGTCTTCCATATAATATACTAACAAAAGGTCAGTCTGTGTAGAACAGGGCAGCAAGACTTATCTTTGGTCTACCCCCAAGAACCTCGACTACCCCATTCCTAATTGAGCTTCATTGGTTACCTGTAAAGGCTACAACTGAATTTAAATTGTGTCTTATTACAGTCAAGGTTCTTAAGTTTGGTGAACTGAAGTATCTTGCTGAACTGCTGAATTTCCAATCAGCATGTCCAGGTGTGATGTTACAAGGCAAAGATGATTCCCTGTGTCTTGACGAGCCTGGAGCCATTCACCGCTCGTCTTTCTCTGCTCATTCTTTAGTGTGTAGAGTCCCTAGATTATATAACAGACTGCCACAGCCCATGAGTCAACTCTCTTCTGTTGAATCCTTCACGAGACAGCTGAATGCCTTTCTTGTTCCAAAATGCTATGACCTAGAGAGAGGTACTATGACGGATGATTATAGGGTCTAATTATTCCCACTTTCATATTTTTTTACTGATGAAGTTTGTACTGTATAAGAGAGATGTCACAACAACTGTCCATCCATCCATCCATCATCCAATCCTACATTGCCCTAGGAGGAGTGTAGGAGCCCAGGGCTAGCCAAGTTGGTCCTGACATTTAAGATGAGAGTGACCAGACTCACTTATCCCTGAGTGGCATAACGTGAGCAATAAACCCCAAACATCTCTTGGATATAAACCTTCACTGGCTCAATCCGACTGGAGCGCCATAATTACCCACTAAATCACCATGCACCATAATTTGGTTATATGGTTACCACACAATAGTAAATGGTTTCCTGATGTACAGGAAACCTTTTGGCTTGTGTACAGTGTAGAGTCACCCATAGGCAGAAGGAAGAGGAAAGAATGAAGAAAAGAAAGGCAGAAGAGGGAGTGCAAAGTCACCCATAGGCAGAAGGATGAGGAAAGAATGAAGTAAAGAAAGACAGAAGAGGAAGGAAGTAAATAAGAAGGGAGGAAAGGGTAGACATCCAAGTGCAGCACTACATCGAGTGAGTGAATGGAGATGGCCCCAACCTACCATGGGATGAGAAAAGAATGAAGTAAAGAAGACAGAAGAGGAAGGAAGGAAATAAGGAGGGAGGAAAGGGCAGAAACCCAAGAGCAGCACTACAACGAGTGAATGGATGGAGAGTGCCCCCACCTACCACCAACATTGTAATTGTAAAAATAATGTATATGTGTTTCTAGCTCTAGTGAATTCCCTATGGAAGAATTGGTGCTTTGAGAAACAAAAGGTCAGACGACTGTTATTTCTCTTAACCCCCATGGCACATTTTTCTACTGCCAACTGTCAAGACAAACCAACATACTGACCTCTGTTGCAAAAATGTGGTGAATGATATACAGGCAAACTTCATTTTACAATCAACCAACCTGCAATTGTTCGCTTGTATAATTTTAAGATTTTAGCAGGATTTTTTATGTATAACTGCCCTTATCACTTATATGATTGCTATGATCCCCTATGAAGCCTAAGTGGTCGCCAGCATGCAAGCCTACAGTCACTGTCTGTTTCAAGATGGCCTTTGAATTCAATATTTTAAGGTGTGTCTGTGTCAGTGTCAGTGATTGAACAACAGTGTGATGTTGGAGTTAAAGCAGCAAGTGTTGTGAAGTGAAACAACAACCAATTCAGGCAAGTTAGAAATGTATTTTTATACTTATGCTGTGTGGTTGGCCATATCCAGAAACATATCTCCATTGAATCCATGTTCTAATGTGCTCGATTTCCAACTGATCATTCATATGACTGGCTTGTCAGCAGTGCATCCCAATCATAAAATGAAGTTTGCCGTACAGTACTTTTTTTTTTTTTTTTTTTAATAACAGAGCAAAGGAAGGAAAAACAAATGAATAAAAAAAATAATCCATACACCAGATTACTGGTGTCCTCTGTTCATAAAATATCTGTAACAGATAGACTTGAACAGCTGTGGGTTAAAATTTGGAGAGAAACAACTCTGGGGAAGTGAGTTCCAGAGAGATGCAGTTCAGGGAATGAAGGAATTCTGATAGGCAGAAGTTCTGCAATATGGCTGAGTGACATTCCAGTCATGAGCGCTACCAGATGCCCGTGTAGTGCGAGGGAAGGCATGGAGAGGTGGCACCATGGGTGCAACTTCGTCTGAGCATTTGCCAAAAAAATATCTGTAAAATAATGCAAGGGAGGCAACATTCCTTCTTACTTGCAGTGGAGGTAGTTTATTTGTAATTGCAGGGTTGTTAATGATTCTAACAGCTTTGTTCTGAATTTTGTCTAGTTGTTTTAATGCAACCTCTCCACAACCATTCCACAAGGGTGAGCAATATTCAAGCTGAGAGTGCACATGACTCTTATAAATTATAGGTAACTGCTCATCAGCGAAGAAGTTACGGACTCTGTACGATAATCCAAGTTTCTTTGAGGCGGTTTTAGCAAGTGATCTGACATGAGAGATCCGGCTGAGGGAATTGTTAGGTGAGATGCCAAGAATTTCAATACTTTTGCAGAGGGGAATATAAGTAGCACTGAAGGTAATGTAAGAATCTGGCAATATCTTTCTATTTGTAAACTGTATATATTTAGTTTTACTAGCATTAAAAGAGACAAGGTTGTTTTGTCCCCATTCACTGATTGTAGATAGATCTTGATTTATGGAGATGGCTGTACTGAGATGAGAGGTAGAGATATTCAACTTTGTAAATGGGTGTCTGAGTGTGAATGAACTATGTAGTGTTGAGTCACCTGCATATGAGTGAATGGGATTGTGGGTGACATATAACAGATCATTAATATGAACCAGGAATAGGGTTGGCGCCAGAACTGATCAATGCGGCAAGCTGGCGTTAATTGAGTGGAAATTGGAATATACATCATCTACTTTTACTCTTATTTTCCTGTCACTAAGATATGAAGAAATCAAAGAAACAAAAGACGTTAGTCCATAGTAAGGGAGTTTGGACAGCAGGGAACGGTGCCATACTCTGTTGAAAGCTTTAGAAATATCAAGAGCTACTGCATGAATTTCTCCATGTAAATCAATTGATTGATGGACGATATGAGTTAGGAGATTGTGACAAAAACCATATTGTCTATCACTAATTAAGTTGTTGGATTCAAGATGTTTAACAATGTGCTTTTTAATTAAAGTTCAAATACCTTACCAAGAGAAGATGTGACAGCTATAGGTCTGTAATCAGAGGGGTCAGACGAACTTCCTTTCTTCAGAATTGGGTGAATATTGGCTTCTTTTCATGAAATTGGGAATAAAGACATACGTATGCACAGTCTGAATAAATTAGCTAGAACAGAGGCAAGTTCAGGGGAACTATCTATCTATCTATCTATCTATAGCCCGACGCCCTAATCCCACAAAGGGTGGCCGCAGACAAAACGCCTCCAAGTCACTCTGTCACCCACCATTTGACTCCCCTCCCCCCAACTCACCCCCCCCTCCATCATATACCTCTCAACTCCATCCCTCCACCTCATCCTCGGTCTACCTCTCCCTCTCCCTACCTCCACCTCACCTACATACACCCTCTTAGTCAGTCTTTCATTCTCCATTCTCTCCACATGTCCAAACCACCTCAGTGTATTTCTCCTAATCTTTTCAACCACATCCACATCTACCCCACAACGTTCCTTCACTTCTTCATTCGTCAACCTGTCCCTCCACGTCACTCCACATGCTCCTCTCAAGTAACTCATTTCCACTGCTCTCACTCTTGACTTGTTCCCCTCTTGTAAGGTCCACACCTCGCTTCCATACGTCAGGGTAGGGATCACAATACCATCATGCAGTGACTTCTTAACTTCCATACTCACCTCCCTATTTCTCATCACTGCTTTCAGTGTACCAACAACCTTTCTTCCCTGCTGTACCCTTTCACGTACTTCATCCCCCAATGTTCCATCCTTACTCATCACACTACCCAAGTACTTGAATGCACTCACATTCTCCATATCCTCACCATCCAATCTCACTGCACACTCTGTGACTTCATTCCTCTCAAACACCATAACTTTACTTTTGTTTACATTAACTTTCAGCTTCCTCCTCCTACACACTGTCCCAAATTCATTCACCAAACCTTGCAACTCCCATTCATCTTCACTCAACAATACTGTATCATCAGCAAACAGCAACACCGGAAGCTTCCAAATCTCACCCTCATTCATTAGGGCCACCCCCACATCCACTGCCCTACCTTGCACCTCCTTTACAACCCCATCCATATATATATATTAAACAGCCATGGAGACATCACACACCCCTGTTTCAGTCCCACATTGAGATCAAAGAACTCACTCAGCTCACCATCCACTCGCACCGTAGCCCTAGCTCCCTCGTACATACTCTTCACAGCACTTAACAATTTCCCCTCCACTCCATAAATTCTCAATACCTTCCACATACCTTGCCTATCTATTCTGTCATAAGCTTTCTCCAAGTCCATGAAGGCAGCATACACTTTCCTTCCCTTCTCTAGATACTTCTCCACTAAACATCTTAGAACAAATATCTGATCTACAAACCCTTTTCCCTTCCTAAATCCCCCTTGTTCTTCTCCAACTAGCTCCTCTGTCATATGCCTAACCCTATCAATGAGTATTCTACCATATATTTTACCAGTCACACTAAGAAGGCAAATACCCCTATGGTTACCACATACTTCTCTCTCCCCTTTTCCTTTGTACAGAGGAACAATTATACCTGATTTCCAGTCCTCTGGAACCCTTCCCTCTTCCCAAGCAAATCTACACAACTTCCATATCCACTCCACAACAATCTCACCCCCATACCTAAGCATTTCACCACACACTCCATCAATTCCTGGGGCCTTTCCCAGCTTAATCTTCTTCATTGCTTCCACTATTTCCGACCTACTGATCTCTTCCTCCCTCCTCTCATCTCTTCTTCTCCCAGCCATTCCCCAACCACTTAAACTCACACTGCTCTCACTCTCTACATTCAACAAATCCTCAAAGTGCTCCTTCCATCTCCTCAATTTCTCTCTCTTCTCCACCAACAATCTATTATTCCTATCTTTCACTCCCCTACTATTTCCCTTTCATACTGCCTTACTTTCTTTACCTCCTTCCAAAACAATTTCTTACTCTCCCTCCATTTCACACTCAGATTCCTCCCAAACTCTTCATCCACTTTCTTCTTACTCTCCTTCACCAGTCTCTTAACCTCCCTTCTCCTGCTCACATATACCTCTCTCTTCTCTCTCTCATCTTCTCCCCTACCTCTACTCGCCAACCATTCACCATATGCCTTCTTCTTCTTCAGGGGAACATTTTTTCAAAACAATTGGCGGAATTCCATCTGGGCCTGGAGCTTTGTTGGTGGGTAAATTGTCTAGGATGGATTTTCTCACTCAATGTAGTGCTGCTCTCAGGTGTCTGCCTTGTTCTCTCCTCCATCCTTCTTTCCTTCCATCTTCTTCTGTATTCTTTCCTTCATTCTTTCCTTGTCGTTCTGCCTGCAGGTGACTTTACACTCCCTCTTCTGTCTTTCATTCCTTCATTCTTTCCTCTTCCTTCTGCCTGTGGGTGACTCTTCACTGAGTGACAAGCCAAATGGTTTCCTGTACACCAGGAAACCATTTACTATGCTGGGTGGTAACCATATAACCAAATTTTGGCGCCTGGCGGTTTAGTAGGTAATTATTGTGCTCCAGTCGGATTAAGCCATTGAAGGTTTATATCCAAGGGGTGACTGAGGTTTATTGCTCACGTAATGCCACTCGGGGATGAGTGAGGTTGGTCACTCTTATCTTAAATGTCAGGACCAACTGCCTAGCCCCGGGCTTCTACACTCCTCATGGGGCAACATAGGATTGGATGATGGATTTTACATATCTTGTCTGTATTTTAAGTGGGGCAATTTCGGGAGTCATGTTCTAGTACTGGGACATTCTGGCTGGTATTGTCTATGGTAGAGTTTCTGGCAAATGTACCGGCAAAGATATATGCTTTCACACACGGGTCATTTGTAATGTTGCCATCTGAAGATTTTAGTGGGGTAATGGAAGATGACTTGTTAAAGTTATTTTTGAAAGAATTAAGAGTTGACCAGAATATTCTATTGTCATTAGGGTTGTTAAGTAGTTTTGATGCTTGCTTTTGAAGAAAGTTTGATTTAGATAGATTTAATGCAGCTTTTGCATGATTTCTAGCAATTTTAAATTGGGAGAGTGATTCAGATGTTTTTTATTTTAAGTAAGAGTTATATGCTAATGACTTTTGAGCTGTTGCTCTGGCACAGTTGCCATCAAACCATTTTGGAGAGTCCGATCTTTTAGTGAACTGTTGACTTGGTATGAATAAATCCATACCAGCTAGTACTAAGTTGCAAATGTGGGACTGGGTAGAATTGGGATCACTAGAGAAGAAAGGTACTCTGCAGAACATGAATGAATGTGCGGAGACTGAATGAATGAATCTGGAACTGGTAGTTCATCCTGTTGATGTTGTAATGAGGAGCTATGGGAATGTGCAAGAATGTGTCTCTGAGGTTGAAAGGTACAACACAGCAGCTCATTTGGGGGTGATGCCCCGATGTTTCAATTGCGACCATGCGGAAAAGCCCCGAAGAAATGTAGTGACTGACTGCACTGAGGTCCAGTATGGCTTGATGCTATGACATGTCCTGTTCAGGGACAGAAAAAATGTGAAACAAGGAAACTGGTCATGACAGAAGGCTCTGCAGGTACTGATGAATGACTGTTGAATTCCTTACTCTTTTTGTACATCTGCATAGAGAATGTGTTAGCCATGGCCACACTAGTCCTTTCTTTGCCACAGATCTCCTCTCAAGAATCCTGAGGCCTGGGAGAATCCCCAATGAAGGGTCCTGACTGGGTCACTTTGAAGTTGTTGGCTTTGAGACTGTGGGAGCAGAAGGCTGCCTAGTTGCTCTATCTGAGAATACTCTTCCACTTGCTATTGGTCTCTTGGCTTTGGGCCATGAGATAAAAGAGGCAGTTTGTTGCATGAACACAGAGCTGAGGCTGTTGCTTGTGATGAGGAGAAAGAATATTGATCCTAGGTTCTGAAACAAAATCTTTTGTGGCAAATGTGACTGACCCGGATGCCAGAACTGTTGAGTGTGAGTCTAAGAACAATGTCTGCATGATGGAGGTGAGAATTTTGTCAAGGCCAGATTGTAACAGTCCTTCTGGAGTGAGACAGCTTTCAGTTAGAGCAGTGTGTGCACCCTTGCAAGTTCATCTGTAACTGCTACAGAGGAAAACAGGGTTCTGGAACAAAGGGTCTTATCCACTCCAAGCCTGTTGGCCAAAGTGAGGTTGATCACCTCCCTGCAGTCCAACTCTCCAAGTATGTACAAATAAGACAGGGCCACAGCTGTTTCTCTTTCAACCACATTTGCCACCATGCCATCGCCATCAACCATAGAGTAGAGGAGGTGTTTGGGAGCAGCTATGGATAAGGCATCATGCCTTACCTTGAAAGTCCTTGTCTGTCATGTGAGAGTCAAGCTTGGAGTGCAAAAGAAAGGGCACAAGTAGAAAAGCTAATTTCATTTCTTTGGCGAAGACTAGCAACTGACTCTCTCAGACTCAGAAGGCAGACCAGTGACATTAAGACAAATGTTGTGGGTGCTGTCATATTTCTGCTGAGAAAGCAAAGGTGCAAAAGCATCAAGAGAGAGTAGCCTCAAATGTCACACAAATCCTTCAGAAAGCTTGTCCAAACAAGAGACTGTGACAGCTTGAAAAACAGACACAGAAAGGAAGACTTAAAGAACCTGCCTTGTCTTATGTGGTTGGGAAGAGAACACTTCAGTCTCTCCAAAAACTACAGTTGGATCAGTGGTTTTCTTCCAGTCTGCTGAATCCACAAATATCTTGTACGGCTGAGTTTATGAGAGTGACTTATTCCAAGCCACTTCATGAATCTCAACAAAAAGAACAGGAATCCAACTGGAACCATCAAACCGATGACTGGCAACCTGTGGTACAGGAAAGCACACACCGCTTTGAAGACAAAGAATGCCAGCTCTGATGATACAGCTGATCAAGGCTGTAGAATCCACAGAGGGGGAAGATGACGTCCCAGCAGGAGGGTCTTCCTTATGGGCAACTGAAACAAAACAAAACAAAAATGCACCTGCTCATCATCCAAACCCAGAGGGAGGTGAGATGAAGGTGGGAAAGGATCCTGGGCATGGAAAGGGCCTATGTTGGGGAGGTCAATATGATTCTTGGTATTAGAATGACCAGGGAGGCATGGGCTAACGGAAACTAAGTGACGTTGCATGAACCGAGTATCAGAATGGGGTAAAGATGAAATATTCTATCTATGAAAGAATGCATTAGAGTCGGTATCTGTGAAGCCATATTGGACTGAACACACTGGCTGAATATTATAGCACAAAACTGTGATGTTGAAAAATAAGTAGAACCCTGAGTGGCTATGGTAGATGACTTTGGGGCTGCAGATGCCTGATGGGACAAGTGTACTGGAGGCCTGCAGTAGGTGAATGAGGGGTTGAGAGTGCTTGATGTGTCACTCCATCCTGATACAGCTTCCAATTCATATTCCTCAACTATCTATTTATCCATCTATCTGTCAATCTATGTATGTAAATACTGTATATAAAATCAAGTCTATATTACTCCTCTGAGATGTAGCGACCAGGCAACAGGCTTCAGTGGCCCAGAACTGTTGGGCAGAGAAGTAGCTTATACAACTATGGTACTAAACTGACTAAGAAACCTCCAAATACCTCTTTAAAAATTTGATTCAATCTTCCTAGAATTCATGACCCTCACCCAGAATCGTGCCTTGGACCACTACACCTCCAGGCACTGTATTGTAGACATACATACATAAATACATACATACATCATCTAATCCAGTGTTTCCCCATTAGCAGCTTAGGAGCCTGGGGCTATGCAAGTCGGTCCTGAAATGTAAGATGAGAAAGACCAGCCTCACTCATCCCAGAGTGGTATTATGTGAGCAATAAACTCCAACCTCCGCTTGGATTTAAATGTACACGAGCACAATCCCACTGGAGCATCCTAATTACCCACTAAACCACCAGGTGCCATAAGTTAGTTATAGTTACCACCCAGCATAATAAATGGTTTCCTGGTGTAAGGGAAACCATTTGGCTTGTCACTCAGTGTAGAGTCACCTGTAGACAGAAGGAAGAAGAAAGAATGATGAAAAGAAAGACAGAGGAGAGGGCAGTCACCCAAGAGCAGGTCTACACTGAGTGTGTGGATGGTGGGGGCCTCCACCTACCACCAAATATACTATACTACAAAGACTGGTCCATTATACTTTTGCTTCAGTTTTCTCTAAGCTAACCCATTTTCATCACTCACATCACTGGAATTCAACTCCATAACCACCTGGCATATGTATCGTATACCATACTACAAAGACTGGTCCATTATACTTTTACTTCACTTTTCTCTGAGGTAACTCATTTTCATCCTTCCCTGCACTGGAATTCTATTCCATTACTCACATCTCCATTGCAGAGCCTGATTCTTGACTGCCACAAATACCAATTCTTCCAAAGTCACTCCACTTGGCAGCACAGGACAACCAATCAGCATGTAGCATTGACAGAAACTGGTCATACTCAATTCTTTGCTGTATTTCATCTGTCATGAGCAGAAACCACCCTTCCTGCAAGAAACAAATGCTATGCATGAGTCTAAGGATGAAACACAAAATTACCATTTAAATAAGATTCTAATCAATTTATTACATGCTCTTTGCATGTTATTCAGGCCCTCAGAATCTTCACTCCATCCCACAGGCCTAACCATCTCCACATACAGGTATTTTCCTTGATACTTAGATGCATTTCACATACATCTGTCAGATGGCATAAGTACACATCAACCTGCCACATAGTCAGCCAACCATTTAGCACTTTAAAAAAATGTATAGTCCAGCTTGTCTGTGATGTGCAGCCAAGAGTGTCTGAGATTTGAACATGAGTGAATGGAAATATTAACAGTTCTACTTTTATGTTTCCCTTTTCCTACTGCTAAATCCTAACTCACCTAATTTCATTGTGGAAAGCAAGACTAGGGTGGTTTCCCTTTTTCTTAACTTGGCAGTTAATGGAATAACTTGACCCAACAGAATCTGCACTAGCAATGGAATATGGTATGAGGCATACATGGAAATTCTAGCCCCCAGGGGATGGAGTTAAAAATGTAAAAAAAAACTTGAATAATGGGTAAACTAATGTATTGCTCCACTACAGGCAAACCCAGGTTGAATGATGCAATTGGTTAGGTAAAGACCCATCACTAGGTGGGGTATTGTATCTCGGGGTAGATTTACCATGTAAGGTACAGGGATGCATTTTTGAGCCTTGGGCTTCCTCCCCAACCAAGTTCTAAACCCACCCAAATGAGTCCAAAAACAAAATTTAAAGCCAATCTAAATGGCCTAACAGCTGTAAAAGAAGTTAACCTAAGCCTAAAACCAGTGTCCATCTCACTTGTACTCAGTCAAGGTCACCGAAGCATATGATCTCCAACTCATATTCAAACTCGGTAGAGAAGAAGTTGCAGCATTGTATACAATCCCACCATCAGATGGTCCTGGGACAATTAAATAAACATCTGTCATGCATAATAATAATAATGTATGAATGACGTAGAATCATCCGAGGTGTGAATTGTTCTGATAGAGAATCGTTGATCTTTTGATGGGGAATTCTCTTGTCGGGAATGCCATTGGGATAGCCTTTTCAACGGCCCCTCTTTATGTCGTTTTAGTTACTGTTCTGGTTGCTGAGCTCCTTTATTTTCCTCTCTCTTATTTTCAAACATTTATTTAGAAATTCCTTTGTGCTGTATTTTCAAAGGGTTTTCCCTGGAACAGCCTGAATTACAACAATAAATTTTTCAAATACCTGTAAATAAAAACACATGATTTATCAATCGATGATGCAATCAGGATTGTGTTTTCAAAGTTCCCTCTTTATGTCGTTTTAGTTACTGCTCTAGTTGCTGAGCTCCTTTATTTTCTTCTCTCTTATTTTCCAACATTTATTTAGAAATTCCTTCCAATTTTCAAAGCATTTTCCCTTGAACAGCCTGAAGGTAAACAAATGATTTATCGACTGATGATGCGATTGGGACAGCCTTTCCAACAGCACTTCTTTATGTCATTTTAGTTAATGTTCTGGATGATGAGCTCCTTTATTTTTTTCTCTCTTATTTTCCAACATTCATTAAGAAATTCTTTTGTATTTTCGAAGCATTTTCCCTTGAACATCTCGAATTACAACAATAAACCACTTTCGTTCTGTTTTTTCGTTTTTGTTTTTTAAGGCTCCAACATGCTTGCATGCGTTGGCCTTGGTCACTTTAAGGTAGCTCTCCATGCTGCCTGATCTCTGGCAGCTTCCCTATTTAATCTCTTAACCCTGAGGTCACACTCAATGACCTTGTCCCAGGTCTTTTTCGGTCTACCTCTCACTACCCTACCGTCAATATTAACAATTCTCACTTTCTGTACTCAATTATCATCCCTCATCCTCTCCACATGACCAACCATCTCAATCTACCTTTCCTTATCACAACATCAATACACTCCAGTCCCATGCTACCTCTCAACTCTTCCATCGTAAACCTAGTCCCTCCAAGCCTTGCACTCAAGGATGCACTGCACATCCACCTAATCATTGCCATTTCTGTACGTATGAGCCTGCGAATATCCTCTTCCTTTACTGCCCAGGTCTCACTACCATACAGCATTATATTCCTAACACATGCTGCATACAAAGATCCCATAGCACTGAGGGAGAGTTCTCTCAATGTCAGGAGAGGCAACAGCTCCCTGAACTTCTTCCAACCACTCCCAACTCTAGCCACAGAGCTAGCTCTTGCCCCACCTCCAGCACAACATGCCTCCCAAATAAAAAAAACTTTTCCACAAACTCAAGAGACTCACCAGCAAGTACAATCCTTTCATGACTGGCAATATCCACATGCTCTCACTGACACACTGCACACACGAAATCTGCACTCTCTTGCAGTCTATCTCTAATACCACTACATCTCTTATCCACCCACTTATCTCAAACACTGCACAAGATGGAATTACTTCCCACACCCTTTTGAGAAATCGCATATGGCCACTCTCCCTCTTCTTTGATAGTACCACCCCCAGCCCTAGATACCATCACTTTTGTTGTATTTGCATTTATTCTTAAGTGCTTGTGCTCCATACCATCTCTCTGCTTCCTAAATATTTCCTCTGGCTCCCTTTCATTCTCTGCAACCAACACCAAACCATCAGCATACTACATCACCCACAGGAGTCCATTTCTGAAGTCATGTGAGAGGGCTTCAAGTTATATTGTTTTAGTTACTGTTCTGTTTGCTGAGCTCCACTAGTTTCTTCTCTCTTATTTTCCAACATTTATTTAGAAATTCCTTTGTATTATCAAAGCATTTTTCCTTGAACAGCCCGAATGTAAACATATGATTTATCAATATCACAGTTTTCATCAATGCATGAAATATTTACTTTCTAAGGCTTTCATAGTTATTAAATTTTATTTCAAATTATTATTATTACATATTCCATGACAGGGTACATATTCTATGGTCAAACACAAAATATTCTTTGTTGAGTCGCCTAGTTGTCCACACCATTTTGTACCTCATCTGATTGATGAGAGTCCGTAACCCAAATGACAGTGTTCACTCCACCTATGACTAAAACACATTAGTAACCCCTCCAATATCCGGATCAATAGAGCCATCGGTAGGTTCGGATATTGGTTTCGTCCGGATATTGGGCCCCAGCTTATGGACTTGTACTTATGGACCCTAACTCAGAGAAACACCTATACAACTCCCTCCGGACATGCATAGCACCTATTTAACACCCAAATCACACCAATAAGGCACATAAATGGCTGAAATAAATGCAAAAGAAACATAAAATGTGGGTTTAGAAGTATGTTCATACATTAATAAACATTCTGGTACTTATGGACTCTAACCGAACCTAACTCTGAAAAACACATTCCTACTGCACATGCATGAGGTAAGTATAGTATGGAAAAAAGTACAGTATGACACATTCTGGTAAGTATAGTATGGAAAAAAGTACAATATGAAACATTCTGGTAAGTACAGTATGGAAAAAAGTACAATATGAAACATTCTGGCTACTTACAGCAAGTCCCTGGCCACCTCAATGAATAACCGCCTCCTCTCGGACTCTGACAGTAAGAAAGATTTCCTGAAGCACTTGCAGTACACTCTTCCTGAAGTCTTGCACTGAACTTAGTCAATAACACACAGAAGTCCGTTCTCTTCACAGTGTTCACTTTAATCCAAATAATGTTCCATTAAATTTTAGTGTTGCACATTAACTTTTCCCAAGTTTTTTTTATTTTCCAAAGCCAAAACAAAGAAGGTTAGTTACGTTAAATTTCTTTTCTACTGAGTCTTTTCTCTCATTTCGAAAACCTTAACACAACACACCGTTTTTTTCACTGCACAACACTCAAAATTCCCGTGTGGTCTAGTGGAGAAGTTCTTGCTGTTTATTCGCTGTCAGAGTCCGAGAGTATCACTGGCAGGCGACCAAGGGGTGCATCGGTGGGTCGTGGTGATGGCGTACCGACTACAGAAGACTCTGAAGATAGCCGCAAACTCACATCGAGCGGTGACTCCACTGTAGCTGATGTGCTGGGCTGTGGCTCGGAGCATGAGGGCCTGTCTTGGGGAGGCAACGGAGTGGAACCAGGGCTTGGCACAGCGGGGGTCACGGGCCTGAAAAAACTGTCAATCGTTGACTGACGCAAGGACCGACGATTCTGGCGATTGATGATGCGCTGCCGGAAAGCACGCACTTCCTCCACGAGTCCCAAGGGCCCCATCTCCCTGTCGCAGTCCGGGTGTTCCAGGTAGTCTAGGACGAACTCTAGATGTTCCCGGAGTGCGCTCAGCTTGGGGATGGCTGGAGTAGTGTCCTGCTGAGAGGAGTCCGCATCATCGTCGCCTTCGTCGTCGGAATCTTCAAGTTCGGGACTGACACCAGCAACCGAAGACGCGATCTCGATATCAGACAACGTCTGATACCCAGGATCACCCTCGTCGTCGTCCAACCACTCACGAACATCGTCCACATCAACATCGTTGCCGTGCGTACGTAGCCGTGCATGGAAGTCATCCAAGTCAAACCCTAGGAAATCGTACTCCACATCTGTTCCGAGAAGCAGACGAGACCAACCATTTTCAAGAGTTTTCACAGGGACTTCCTTCCATGCACTAACCCAGTTGTACAGCGCAGACTTGATGTTGTAGCGGCGAAGGTTTTCCAAAGTCCGCTTGCCTCAAGTGTCACGTCCTTCCCTGCGCTCGTCCTCGTCCTCGAGAACAACCATCACCTCGTCCAGGAACTTCCGACGGTACAGGCGCTTTGTTGCCACGATCACTCCTTGGTCCATGGGTTGAATGAGAGCAGTCGTATTAGGTGGCAGAAACATGCACCTAATACGGCCATTCTCAGCAACCAAGTCCTTGTCGCACGGGTGGGCAGGTGCATTGTCGAGGAGAAGGAGAGCCTTTACCTGGTCGCGAGGAATTCCCAGTGTCTTCGTCTGGTACTGGATGACCTCCTTGACGAAGTGACGGTGAAACCAGTCTTTGAAAATCACAGCTGTGAACCATGCTTTCAAAGAATGGTACCATACGACAGGAAGGACATCCATCACCCCACGAAGGCACCGAGGCTGCTTTGCACGGCCAACAATAACGGGCTTAAGCCGGTGCATACCATTAGCATTGGCACAACACAAAGCAGATATCCGTTCCTTAGAAAGCTTGCGGCCAGGTACACGCTTCTCCGTCTCATCGGCTAGAGTGTTCGTTGGCACCGAGCGATAGAGTAGACCAGTTTCGTCAGCGTTATAGACTTGACCGAGAGTGAGGCCCTCCCTGTCGATCAAGCCTTTCACCTTGTGCCAAAACTCGTCAACTCCATCCTCGTTAGCGTCGAATGCTTCGCCATGTGCTTTACGGTTAGTAAGGCCATGTCGCAACTTGAACGCGAAGAGCCAACCCTCGGATGCCTTGAAGTCTAGGGCGTCGTGAAGCCTTGCAAACTTCTCAGCAGCAGCCTTCAGCTCCGTTCCACGTACCATCACACCAGCTGCACGTTGCTGTCGATACCAAATCAATGTGGAGCGGTCGATTTCTGCATACTTGGGGGTAAACATAACCTTCCTCTCCACGTTGCGTTTGCTTCTCGACGAGAAGTCAGCCGTGTACTGCATGAGCTTGTCTTGGGAACGCTTGATATCGAACAAAGTCGACCGGGCCAGGTTGAACTCGCGGAGAATGCGTGAAGAAGACCAACCCGCATCAACTTTCTCCAATTTCTCCCGTTTCTTCTCCAGAGTCAACACCACTCTCTTCCTTTTCTCAGGAGGCGGGGCCATCATCACACACACTAAGAGGAGGGCAGAGAGCAGCAGGAGGCCTTGCAGCAAGTACGGCACCACCACAAAAGCGAGCACGTGGGCAGCCATGGCGAAGAGCGTAGGTCCAGTCGCGGTGAGAGACAGGCGGGAAGTGGGGAGGATGCAGCGGCGCTCTATCGGACGTCGGAGGAATGACGAACCAAAACAATGCTCTCACACGGCGCACTCGGCAAGTTCAAATTACGGACGGCAAAAAAAAAAAAAAAATCGATTTTTTTTTTTTTTTTTTTTTTTTGGATTTTCGGACGATTTTGGGAATGTTTGATCCCAGGACGATAAGGTTCGGTTAGTGGGTATGTTCGGTTATTGGGCGTCCGGATATTAGAGTGATTACTGTACATGCAGTCTCTAACTTACGAAAATAATTGGTTCTTAACCCACCCCATCCCAACGTTTTCTGGGCAGTGGTAAGCCCCAGTCCCGACATTTTTGGACCTTTTTTTTTTTTTGACTCAAACATCCGCTTTTGGTGAGAAACATCGAAAATTCATAAAGAAATCGCTCACCTGAGGTTTAAAATACTCAATCTAGGTATGAGTACCTCCTTACCTGACTGGGTTTTCTAACAGGCTGGCACCAAAGAAAACGAGTTCTATGGGAGGGTAACTATTTTAACCACTCATAACAGTATTTATTTATTTACTTGATACGAATTTATATGTAGTACAAGAGTATATTGGTTTTCAAACAGTAATATAGGCATTATAAGCATTGTTTCACTCACTAACTCATCACCATTCATGACCTTTTTCTCCCACATTACCTGATCATCATTTCTGACTGCTATGTAAACTTTGTCCTCCACATTGTCATCGATTGGGGAATCACTCTGGCCCTGAATGTCTTTATTGGCCAGGTCACTGGTAACAGGTGAATTGCAGAGACAATGGCGTGCAGGGGGGGGGGGGAGAGGTTATGCGGTGTAAGGCATTGTCCCTGCTTGGCATCTTGTAGAGGAATAGAGGAAGGTGTCCCATGTATACGTGCCAAAAATCACTCGCGAAATCACTCGTGAAAATTGAAAATTGTGCAAATTAGGGACCTTGCAATGTTGCCGTGTTAATTCACGTCTCCGGGATATGAGTGCACATCATGTGAGGACGTGAATTCACGTCTCCGGGACGCGGAGGGTTAAAGTCCATCTCTCATTCTTATATTCTCTCTCTTTCTCTCTCTCTCTCTCTCTCTCTCTCCTCCAAGCCAATCCTAATCCCATAATTACTAAGGAAACAAACAGAAGTCAAGAGTGAGAGCAGTGGAAATGAGTTATTTGAGAGGAGCCTGTGGAGTCACATGGAGAGACAGACTGACAAATGAGGATGTGAAGGAGCATTGTGGTGTGGATGTGGATGTGATAAAAAGCGTTTGAAGAAACGCACTGAGGTGGTTTGGCCATGTGGAGACAATGGAGAGTGAGAGATTGACAAGAAGAGTGTATGCGAGTGAGGTGGAAGGGAGGAGAAGGAGGGGGAGGCTAAGGATGAGATGGAGGGATGGAGTGGAGAGGTATATGAGAAAGGGGGGTGTGAGCTAGAAGCAGGGCAGTGAAATGGCAGGGGACTGGGCAACATGGAGGCTATGTGTTTGCGGCCATCCCTTACCGGATTAAGGCGTCTGGCAATAGACAGATATAGAGACAGTGCTTTCCCTCTACCCCATCTCCTTTATAATCCATACCTACTTCTGTGCTATCCTCTCTCTCTCTCTCTCTCTCTCCAACCCAACCCTAATCCCATAATTACTGAGGTCACCATGTTCTTTCCCTCTACCCCATCCCCTTTCTACTCCATACCTCCTTCTGTGCTATCTTCTCTCTCTCTCTCTCTCTCTCCTCACCCAGATTGAAGCTCATTATTGTCTCCACTCATCCACTTATCCCCTACCCTTCCCTGAACTGGAATTATCACCTCACCTTGTCAGTGTCTTCACCTGATCCGATCCTTCCTTGCTATGACTGATCTGCCACACACACACACACACACACACACACACACACGTTTTTCGTATCTGTGGATTTTTCATAAGTTGATCCTTCATAAGTAGGAGTCTGACTGTAATCTAAATCTAAAAACAGCTTGTAAATCAACCTAAACACAAAATTTAAGTCTAATGTACAGTATCATCAAAATTGGTAAAAAAAATAAAAACCCATTGCAAAGCCGAGGGTAGACCCATGATAGGCGGGATAGGGTGGTATTTCTATCCCCATCACTATTCCAAGGTATTGCATCTAGGGGTATCATAAATTGGGGTTTGCCTGTACTTCTGTATTATTCTTTTTCATATTTTGTGACCCTATCCATCCCACTGAAAAACTCTATGGAAAAGTAGGACATCATCCAAAAGAGTTTATGTTCCAGCGGTGAATGGAGTTTATCTGTTCATAATATGCCAATGAGGAATGAGTAACAGGCAACCCATGCCTTAAACATCTGGCTTGACCAGCACAGACTCAGGCTCATAACTTCACGGGGTGAAAATTTATAAATGTATATACTGTGTGTGTGTGTGTGTGTGTGTGTGTATTTATCTAATTGTATTTACCTAATTGTGATATACAGGAAATGAGCTACACTCGTGGGGTCCCGTCTCTGTTTCTCAATAAGTCAAATTTAGCTTTAAACTCATTTAAGTTTTTAGACTGGACAATCTCTTTGTCCAGGTTATTCCACAGGTCTATACATCTATAAGGAAAACTATATTTCTTGATATCCTTCAAGCAGATTGGCTTCCTCAGTTTCATCCCGTGTCCTCTTGTTACTCTCTTATCCCATAAAAACAGATCTTCTTTGTCAATTTTATCTACTCCCATCATGGTCCTGAACACTGCAATCATGTCGCCTCTCTTTCTCCTTTCTTCTAAGGAGGGCAAATCCAGCTTTTCCAGCCTCTGTATGACAGCTCTGCCAGACTGGGGACCATCTTGGTTGCTGTTCTTTGTATTCTCTCAATCTTGTTTATATCTTTCTTTTTGTGTGGAGACCACAGTACTGCTGCATATTCCAACCTGGGGCGAATCATGGCCACTATCAATTTTTTCATCATCTCCTCATCCATATAATGAAAAGCTACTCTTATATTAGTCAGGAGTTTATACATCTCTCTAACTGTCTTGTTAATGTGTTTTTCAGGTGACAAACTGTCATGGACCAGCACACCCAAATCTTTCTCTTCTCTCGCTTTTGTGATTGGTTCATTACCCATGAAATAATTCAATGATGGCCTCTTGGTACTTTTACCCATTTCCAATATTTTACATTTCTTTGCATTGAATTTCATTTCCCACATCCGGCTCCATCTGTGTATCCTATCTAGATCCTCCTGCAGCATTTTGCAATCCTCCTCAACCTATACCTTCCTCATGATCTTTGCATCATCAGCAAACAGACTTGTATAACTGTTCACTCCAGTTACCATATCATTTACGTAAATCAGGAACATTGCTGGCGCCAACACCGAGCCCTGTGTGACTCCACTTGTTACTTCCCTCCATCCAGACATCTTATTCTTTATTACTGTCCTCATTTGTCTGTCTCTCAAAAAGTCTCTCATCCATTCTAGGAGGTTCCCCTTCAGTCCTCCTCTATGCTCTAGTTTCCACATTAGTCTCTTAAGGGGTACCTTGTCAAAGGCCTTCTCCAAATCTAAATACACACAATCCACCCAACCTTCTCTTTCCTGAAGCAGGTCAATCGCTCTTGAGTAAAAACTCAACAAGTTGGAAACACATGACCTTCCACTTCTAAATCCAAACTGACTATCAGCCAAAATATTCATCTCTTATAGATATTTTATCCATCTATCTTTCAGAATTCTTTCACACATTTTTGCCACCATGCTGGTTAGGGACACTGGTCTATAATTCAGAGGTTCTTCCTTGTTTCCTCCCTCATAAATTGGTACCACATTTGCCATCTTCCATTCTTGAGGGACTTTCCCCTCTTCCAGAGAACACAAAATTAAACAGTGAATCTTATCTGCCAGTTGTTCTCTGCATTCCTTCAGTACCTAATTAGAGATTCCATCTGATCCTGGGGCTTTCCTTACATCTTGAGTTTCTAGTAGTTTATACACTTCCCGTACTTCCACTTTTATATCTTTTATCACTACATTTCTAGTCACTACCTCCACTTCCACAAACTCCTTTTCATTAGTGAAAACTGACTGGAAACATTTGTTCATTATTTCTGCTTGCATTGTCGCATCCTTATAGACCTCTCCTTCTACTTTCAGTTTGGTGATTCCTTCCTTTTGTTTCAGTTTGCCATTAACAAATCTACAAAACAGTTTGGGTTCATCCTTACATTTATCTATTTTACCTTTTTCAAAATTCCTTTCTTCTTCTCTGCGTATTCTTGTGTATTCATTTCTAGTTCTTTTATATTCTTCCTTTGTTCTGTTGTTACCTCTCTTTCTCCAATTGTTCCATGCCATGTGTCTCTCTTTTTTTGCTATCATACACCTTTTATTAAACTACTCTTTTTTCCTGTTTTCTTTCCCCTTTACTCTTGGCACAAATTTTCCCACTCCCGAATTATACAGGTCTAGAAAAATATCCCACTTCCTCTGTATCTCTGTTGTTTCTCAGAATTTCTCCAATCTGCATTTTCAAAAAATTTTCTCAATCCTGTAAAGTCTGCTTTCCCAAAGTTGTATCTTCCTTGCCTATAAAGCTCGTCTCTTGGCTCCACGTTCCCTGTTATCATCTGGAACTCAATGACCACATGATCACTTTTTCCAATAGGACAAAGATATTTCAAGGATTTTTTATATAGGGTTCTTTGGTAAACAGTAAGTCTAGTCTTGCTGGTGTGTCCTCACCTCGAAACCTTGTCTCTTCTTTGACCCATTGCGTCATCACATTGTTCATTGCTATATTTAATAATATAGTGCCCCATGAATCCTCACTGCCTCCTAAGTCCCATTCCTCCCAGTTCACCTCTTTACAATTAAAGTCACCCATTAAAATTATATTGTTGCTTTTCTCAATCAGTTTCTGTAAATAACATGCCATGTCTGACAGCATTTCCTGGTATTCATCATCACTCCATGCTCTTGTCTTAGGGGGAACATACACTACTGCCATATCTCGCTTGTTATTCTCTTCAGTTTCTAATTTCATATTTATCACTTCGGCCCTGCCTTCTCCCATTTCCATGGTATCTACATTTATGTTGTTCTTCACTGCTATCATCACTTCTCCTCCTGTTTTTTCTTTTCTGTCTCTTCTCCACAGTTTGTATTTACCATCTCCCATATGAACATCAATATCTTCTCTTAACTTAGTCTCTACAAAGCACATAACGTCAGGTTCATGTATCCTCAAAAGATCGTTGCTTTCTAACCTTGCCGATATCAAACCATCAACATTAGTATATGCCACCGTCCAATGATTTTTGATGTTTTCTATACCCTCTTTTCTCCTTCTCTCCGCCGGTGCCACTTCTTTAACTTCTGATCCATGACTCTCCAATAAAACACTGTCTTCTCTTCCTTCGTTCTCTGTTCGTTTTTTACCTTTGCTTCCTTTACTAAGTCCTTTATTTTAGCTCTTTCTTCCTCATTTGCATCTCTCCTTATCCAAACATTTTTAAACCCTTCCTTGTCCGACAGTTTCCATGTTCTACTGATAATTTCGATAACTGCTGCTTGGGACTTAAACTTTACCTTCAATGGCCTTGCCCCTCCTTCCTCGTACTTTCCCAACCCAAACACCTCTTCAATCTCTTCTTGAGCTTCGTTGTTTTCCTCCATGACTATTGACATTATTTCTTTAACCTTACTCAGTTTTCTCTTTCTCTCTCTGATCTTATTGTCATACGTTTTTATTTAACTCCTGAAATTATTATACATTTTTTTTTATCTGCTACACCTCTAACTAAAGATTCTCTGCTTCTCAACACTATAACCACTTCCCTCTCCACTTTTTCCTTGCTTTGTTGGTCTATAATCTCTCTCAAATTTACATTTCCCTCTTCCTGAATTTTCTTCCACCCCTTATGTTGCTTTTTGATTTCTTTAATGTGCTCTTCATGTATTCTTGACTTGGATTCATACTCATCTAGTTTGCTTTTCATCATGTCTCTTTCCTCTTCCAACCTCTTATTCTCCCTCTTAAACTGTTTTATTTCATTCAAGGCAGATTCATTGTTTACTTTTAATTCAGTAACTTCCCTTTCTTGTTCATCACTACATGTACAGATTTTTTCCAGTGTACTCCTTAAACTTTTGATCTCGTTTTCCTGCTCTGTGGTCCGTTCCTGTAACTCTTTAATTACTGCCCATACCTTTTCTATCTCCTGGTCATTCCTCTCCGCTGTTTTCTCTACACCTGCTATTCTTGTCTGTTCAACTTAATACTTCCTTTTCCCACATACTCTTCACAAAAGCCCTCAAACTCTTTCTCACTGATCGTAAACAATGCACCGTCCGTTTCCACCATGATTCAACCATATGGAGCCTTTCTGTTTTCACTTTATCTTGTCCCTCTTATGACTGAAACCGCGTTTTTTTAAATTTTTTTTAAATTACTGTCCGACGGGACCACCACTCACGCACTCATTAACACAGTCACAATTAGGCTCAGCTTCCTTTCGTCGGTGATTCAGCGATTATTTCCCCACAATCCTGGAAGAAGTCCGTCTCTGTCGGCGACCCGTGTGTGCGTGTGTGTGTGTGTGTGTAATATTTATATATACTGTATATATATATATATATATATATATATATATATATATATATATATATATATATATATATATATATATATATATGTATGTATAAACAGTAATCACTCTAATATCCGGACGCCCAATAACCGAACATCCCCACTAACCGAACCTTATTGTCCTGGGATCAAACATTCCCAAAATCGTCCGGGAAAAAAAAAAAAAAAAAAAAAAAAAAAAAATCGATTTTTTGCCGTCCGTAATTTGAACTTGCCGCGCGTGCCGTGTGAGAGCATTGTTTTGGTTCGTCATTCCTCCGACGTCCGATAGAGCGCCGCTGCATCCTCCCCACTTCCCGCCTGTCTCTCACCGCGACTGGACCTACGCTCTTCGCCATGGCTGCCCACGTGCTCGCTTTTGTGGTGGTGCCGTACTTGCTGCAAGGCCTCCTGCTGCTCTCTGCCCTCCTCTTAGTGTGTGTGATGATGGCCCCGCCTCCTGAGAAAAAGAAGAGAGTGGTGTTGACTCTGGAGAAGAAACGGGAGATATTGGAGAAAGTTGATGCGGATTAGTCTTCTTCACGCATTCTCCGCGAGTTTAACCTGGCCCGGTCGACTTTGTTCGATATCAAGCGTTCCTGAGACAAGCTCATGCAGTACACGGCTGACTTCTCGTCGAGAAGCAAACGCAACGTGGAAAGGAAGGTTATGTTTACCCCCAAGTTTGCAGAAATCGACCGATCCACGTTGATTTGGTACTGACAGCAACGTGCAGCTGGTGTGATGGTACGTGGAACGGAGCTGAAGGCTGCTGCTGAGAAGTTTGCAAGGCTTCAAGACACCCTAGACTTCAAGGCAACCGAGGGTTGGCTCTTCGCGTTCAAGTTGCGACATGGCCTTACTAACCGTAAAGCACATGGCGAAGCATTCGACGCTAACGAGGATGGAGTTGACGAGTTTCGGCACAAGGTGAAACGCTTGATCGACAGGGAGGGCCTCACTCTCGGTCAAGTCTATAACGCTGACAAAACTGGCCTATTCTATCGCTCGGTGCCAACAAACACTCTAGCCGATGAGACGGAGAAGCGTGTACCTGGCCGCAAGCTTTCTAAGGAATGGATATCTGCTTTGTGTTGTGCCAGTGCTAACGGCATGCACCGGCTTAAGCCCGTTATTGTTGGCCGTGCAAAGCAGCCTTGGTGCCTTCGTGGGGTGATGGATGTCCTTCCTGTCGTATGGTACCATTCTTTGAAAGCATGGTTCACAGCTGTGATTCACAAAGACTGGTTTCACCGTCACTTCGTCAAGGAGGTCATCCAGTACCAGACGAAGACACTGGGAATTCTTCGCGACCAGGTAAAGGCTCTCCTTCTCCTCGACAATGCACCTGCCCACCCGTGCGACAAGGACTTGGTTGCTGAGAATGGCCGTATTAGGTGCATGTTTCTGCCACCTAATACGACTGCTCTCATTCAACCCATGGACCAAGGAGTGATTATGGCAACAAAGCGCCTGTACCGACGGAAGTTCCTGGACGAGGTGATGGTGGTTCTCGAGGACGAGGACGAGCGCAGGGAAGGACGTGACACTCGAGGCAAGCGGACTTTGGAAAACCTTCGCCGCTACAACATCAAGTCTGCGCTGTACAACTGGGCTAGTGCATGGAAGGAAGTCCCTGTGAAAACTCTTGAAAATGGTTGGTCTCGTCTGCTTCTCGGAACAGATGTGGAGTACGATTTCCTAGGGTTTGACGTGGATGACTTCCATGCACGGCTATGTACGCACGGCAACGATGTTGATGTGGACGATGTTCGTGAGTGGTTGAAAGATGACGAGGGCGATCCTGGGTATCAGACGTTGTCTGATATCAAGATCGCGTCTTCGGTTGCTGGTGTCAGTCCCGAACTTGAAGATTCCGACGACGAAGGCGACGATGATGCGGACTCCTCTCAGCAGGACACTTCTCCAGCCATCCCCAAGCTGAGCGCACTCCGGGAACATCTAGAGTTCGTCCTAGACTACCTGGAACACCTGGACTGCGACAGGGAGATGGGGCCCTTGGGACTCGAGGAGGAAGTGCGTGCTTTCCGGCAGCACATCATCAATTGCTAAAATTGTCGGTCCTTGCGTCAGTCAACGATTGACAGTTTTTTCAGGCCCGTGACCCCCGCTGTGCCAAGCCCTGGTTCCACTCCGTTGCCTCCCCAAGACAGGCCCTCATGCTCCGAGCCACAGCCCAGCACATCAGCTACAGTGGAGTCACCGCTCGATGTGAGTTTGCGGCTATCTTCAGAGTCTTCTGTAGTCGGTACGCCATCACCACGACCCACCGATGCACCCCTTGGTCACCTGCCAGTGATACTCTCGGACTCTGACAGTGAATAAACAGCAAGAACTTCTCCACTAGACCACACGGGAATTTTGAGTGTTGTGCAGTGAAAAAAACGGTGTGTTGTGTTAAGGTTTTCGAAATGAGAGAAAAGACTCAGTGGAAACAAAATTTAACGTAACTAACCTTCTTTGTTTTGGCTTTAGAAATTGAAAAGATTGGGAAAAGTTTATGTGCAACACGAAAGTTAACTGGAACATTATTTGGACTAAAGTGAACACTGTGAAGAGAACGGACTTCTGTGTGTTATTGACTAAGTTCAGTGCAAGACTTCAGGAAGAGTGTACTGCAAGTGCTTCAGGAAATCGTTCTTACTGTCAGAGTCCGAGAGGAGGCGGTTATTCATCGAGGTGGCCAGGGACTTGCTGTAAGTAGCCAGAATGTTTCATATTGTACTTTTTTCCATACTATACTTACCAGAATGTGTCATACTGTACTTTTTTCCATACTATACTTACCTCATGCATGTGCAGTAGGAATGTGTTTTTCAGAGTTAGGTTCGGTTAGGGTCCATAAGTACCAGAATGTTTATTAATGTATGAACATACTTCTAAACCCTCATTTTATGTTTCTTTTGCATTTATTTCAGTCATTTATGTGCCTTATTGGTGTGATTTGGGTGTTAAATAGGTGCTATGCATGTCCGGAGGGAGTTGTATAGGTGTTTCTCTGAGTTAGGGTCCATAAGTACAAGTCCATAAGCTGGGGCCCAATATCCGGACGAAACCAATATCCGAACCTACCGATGGCTCTATTGATCCGGATATTGGAGGGGTTACTGTATATATATATATATATATACATATATAAGTAATCCCTCTAATATCTGAACGCCCAATATCCGAACATCCCCACTAACCGGACATAATCGTCCTGGGATCCAATACTGTATTCCCAAAATGGGCCAAAAACCACAAAAAATTCGAAAAAAATCTGACTTTTTTCCCACCCATAATCTGAAATTGCAGTGAGGCGCCAAACAGCTGTTACACCATGGTCCCTTCACCCCTTCCTTCCTCACCCCTCCCCCTCCCCTGTCAGGGTTGCCATTTGGCATTTTTCATTACCAAGTGTGGGTCAATTTGGTAATGAAAAACTCGTTTGGTAATGAATCAGAATAATGCATTACCAAATGGATTTTTCACATGTATGAGGATACACAGGATGGAGATGGTGGATTGTTTGCTCTCTCTGATTAATTTGGTAGCCTATATAGCGTGATAATAATCAACATGTTGTTAATTATAAGAAGAGTGATTACATGTATTTCCACTTGTGTATATAATTAGTGAAGAACAGATGCTAGCTTTACGAATTTAGTAATGAAAATTAACAATGGTAATGAAAAATTGATGAGTTTGGTAATGTGGCCATTGTGATCTGGCAACTCTGTTACCCCACCATCATCAACAGTCACAGCCTAAATCCGAACGAAAGCAGATGCTTATAGCAGTGCAAGCCACAGGTGCTTGTTTTTTGTGAATAAACAGTGAATAAACTGCAATACCTCGCCACTAGAACACATGGGAATTTACAGTGTCGTGCAGTGTTAAGAAATTAGAATTTAGAGTGCAGACGATTAACTGTGGACTGCAAACTAGCGGTTCAAGCCAGTCCAGGAGCCAGGGACTTGTAAGTACCCAGAATGTTTAATATTGTATAAACTCACCTCTAAAACCTCATTTTATGGTTCTTTTGCATTTATTTCAGTCTTTTATGTCCCTTATTGGTGTGATTTGGGTCTTAAATAGGTGCAATGCATGTCCAGAGGGATCTGTATAGGTGTTTTTCTGAGTTAAGGTCCATAAGTACAAGTCCAGAAGGCTGGGGCCCAATATCCGGACAGGATCACTACCCGGACATGCCTTTGGCTCTATTATATCGGATATTGGAGGGATTACTGTGTATATATATATATATATTTATATATATAAATATATACATATATATATATATATATATATATATATATATATATATAAAGGTATATATATATATATATATACAGTAACCCCTCTAATATCCGGACGCCCAATAACCGAACATCCCCACTAACCGAACCTTATCGTCCTGGGATCAAACATTCCCAAAATGGTCCGAAAATCCAAAAAAATTGGAAAAAAAAAATCGATTTTTTGCCGTCCGTAATTTGAACTTGCCGCGCGCGCCGCGTGAGAGCATTGTTTTGGTTCGTCATTCCTCCGACGTCCGATAGAGCGCCGCTGCATCCTCCCCACTTCCCGCCTGTCTCTCACCGCGACAAGACCTACGCTCTTCGTCATGGCTGCCCACGTGCTCGCTTTTGTGGTGGTGCCGTACTTGCTGCAAGGCCTCCTGCTGCTCTCTGCCCTACTCTTAGTGTGTGTGATGATGGCCCCGCCTCCTGAGAAAAGGAAGAGAGTGGTGTTGACTCTGGAGAAGAAACGGGAGATACTGGAGAAGGTTGATGCGGGTTGGTCTTCCTCTCGCATTCTCCGCGAGTTCAACCTGGCCCGGTCGACTTTGTTTGATATCAAGCGTTCCCGAGACAAGCTCATGCAGTACACGGCTGACTTCTCGTCGAGAAGCAAACGCAACGTGGAGAGGAAGGTTATGTTTACTCCCAAGTATGCAGAGATCGACCGCTCCACGTTGATTTGGTATCGACAGCAACGTGCAGCTGGTGTGATGGTACGTGGAACGGAGCTGAAGGCTGCTGCTGAGAAGTTTGCAAGGCTTCACAACGCCCTAGACTTCAAGGCATCCGAGGGTTGGCTCTTCGCGTTCAAGTTGCGACATGGCCTTACTAACCGTAAAGCACATGGCGAAGCATTGGACGCTAACGAGGATGGAGTGGACGAGTTTCGGCACAAGGTGAAAGGCTTGATCGACAGGGAGGGCCTCACTCTCGGTCAAGTCTATAACGCTGACGAAACTGGCCTATTCTATCGCTCGGTGCCAACGAACACTCTCGCCGATGAGACGGAGAAGCGTGTACCTGGCCGCAAGCTTTCTAAGGAATGGATATCTGCTTTGTGTTGTACCAATGCTAACGGCATGCACCGGCTTAAGCCCGTTATTGTTGGCCGTGCAAAGCAGCCTCGGTGCCTTCGTGGGATGATGGATGTCCTTCCTGTTGTATGGTACCATTCTTTGAAAGCATGGTTCACAGCTGTGATTTTCAAAGACTGGTTTCACCATCACTTCGTCAAGGAGGTCATACATTACCAGACGAAGACACTGGGAATTCCTCGCGACCAGGTAAAGGCTCTCCTTCTCCTCGACAATGCACCTGCCCACCCGTGCGACAAGGACTTGGTTGCTGAGAATGGCCGTATTAGGTGCATGTTTCTGCCACCTAATACGACTGCTCTCATTCAACCAATGGACCAAGGAGTGATCGTGGCAACAAAGCGCCTGTACCGTCGGAAGTTCCTGGACGAGGTGATGGTGGTTCTCGAGGACGAGGACGAGCGCAGGGAAGGACGTGACACTCGAGGCAAGCGGACTTTGGAAAACCTTCGCCGCTACAACATCAAGTCTGCGCTGTACAACTGGGCTAGTGCATGGAAGGAAGTCCCTGTGAAAACTCTTGAAAATGGTTGGTCTCGTCTGCTTCTCGGAACAGATGTGGAGTACGATTTCCTAGGGTTTGACGTGGATGACTTCCATGCACGGCTACGTACGCACGGCGACAATGCTGATGTGGACGATGTTCGTGAGTGGTTGGACGACGACGAGGGCGATCCTGGGTATCAGACGTTGTCTGATATCGAGATCGCGTCTTCGGTTGCTGGTGTCAGTCCCGAACTTGAAGATTCCGACGACGAAGGCGATGATGATGCAGACTCCGCCCAGCAGGACACTACTCCAGCCATCCCCAAGCTGAGCGCACTCCGGGAACATCTAGAGTTCGTCCTAGACTACCTGGAACACCCGGACTGCGACAGGGAGATGGGGCCCTTGGGACTCGTGGAGGAAGTGCGTGCTTTCCGGCAGCGCATCATCAATCGCCAGAATCGTCGGTCCTTGCGTCAGTCAACGATTGACAGTTTTTTCAGGCCCGTGACCCCCGCTGTGCCAAGCCCTGGTTCCACTCCGTTGCCTCCCCAAGACAGGCCCTCATGCTCCGAGCCACAGCCCAGCACATCAGCTACAGTGGAGTCACCGCTCGACGTGAGTTTGCGGCTGTCTTCAGAGTCTTCTGTAGTCGGTACGCCATCACCACTACCCACCGATGCACCCCTTGGACGCCTGCCAGTGATACTCTCGGGCTCTGACAGTGAATAAACAGCAAGAACTTCTCCACTAGACCACACGGGAATTTTGAGTGTTGTGCAGTGAAAAAAACGGTGTGTTGTGTTAAGGTTTTCAAGTTGGGAGAAAAGACTAAGTAGAAAAGAAATTTAACGTAACTAACCTTCTTTGTTTTGGCTTTGGAAACTTAAAAAACTTGGGAAAAGTTAATGTGCAACACTTAAATTTAATGGAACATTATTTGGACTAAAGTGAACACTGTGAAAAGAACGGACTTCTGTGTGTTAGTGACTAAGTTCAGTGCAAGACTTCAGGAAGAGTGTAGTGCAAGTGCTTCAGGAAATCGTTCTTACTGTCAGAGTCCGAGAGGAGGCGGTTATTCATCGAGGTGGCCAGGGACTTGCTGTAAGTAGCCAAAATGTTTCATGTTGTACTATTTTCCATACTATATTTACGAGAATGTTTCATATTGTATTTTTTCCCATACTATACTTACCAGAAAGTGTCATACTGTACTTCTTTCCATACTAAACTTACCTCATGCATGTGCAGTAGGAATGTGTTTTTCAGAGTTCGGTTAGGTTCGGTTAGGTTAGGTTCGGTTAGAGTCCATAAGTACCAGAATGTTTATTAATGTATGAACATACTTCTAAACCCACATTTTATGTGTCTATTGCATTTATTTCAGTCATTTATGTGCCTTATTGGTGTGATTTGGGTGTTAAATAGGTGCTATGCATGTCCGGAGGGAGTTGTATAGGTGTTTCTCTGTGTTAGGGTCCGTAAGTACAAGTCCATAAGCTGGGGCCCAATATCCGGACAAAACCAATATCCGAACCTACCGATGGCTCTATTGATCCGGATATTGGAGTGATTACTGTATATATATATATATATATACAGTACCCTCGCATCCAACACGCGTTAGTCCAGCACGATTCAGGTCCAGCACGGAGACCAAATAATTAGTATTATTTAATAAGATTTAATTACTGCAACACGAGTGTGTTAGCATAACACACACAATGCTCCGAGAAGTGGGCGAAATCCACAGAGTTCAACTCTAGCACGATCAACCCCGGTCCAACACGGTCATACTGGACATTCCCATGATGATGATAGCCAATGAAAACTTCTGATTAAGTAGCCTTCCCCGCCCGCTATCGTGACGTGATCGTGATGCCGCCCAATTAAAAATGCTTCTGGTGTCACGTGATGTTTTGTTTAAATTTCTCCCGCCACAGCGCCACTCAGTCGCATAATTGCATTGGAAGGTGCTTTTTTCTTGCTGCATTTTCTGCCCTTGTTACTGCATTTTACCCTGCTGACGATGCCTAGGAAGCCCTCTCAGAACCCCAAGAAGCGTCGGCACCTCCCTCAGGCCACCAAGCTAGAAAGCATCGAGAGGAAGAAGAAAGGGGAGAGGAAAGTTGACATTGCCAAGGCCTACGACATGAATGAAGCCAACGGGAGGACCATAATAAAAAACCAAGACAAGATCCTGGCAGCCGAAGGCTATCACACTGCACTTCATACCAGGTTTGCCGAGGATACGATGGTAAATCGAACGGTAACGTGGTAAAATTGCCGATGATACCACGGGCATTTGGAATTCATCTGGATGGATTCCTGCCGAAGATACGAAGGGTAAAACAGTGTGACCAAAACCCAGGCGACTCGACAGAGAATGTATCGTACTACAGCACTGAACATTTAGCCTGACACTGAATACATATTAATATTTTAGAATAAATATCAATTGTTTTGAAACCCATCTCATTGGCGTGTGTACCAGTTTATAAACAAAGTTTCTTCTCCTTATTCTCTACCGAGTCAGCGACAGCGATCACTTTCCACAGTCATGAGACGGGGCTCTGGCAACAGAGTGAGAAGCATGCCGTTTGCCGAGGATTACAGAGTGCTAGGATAGGCAGAAGCAGGACCTTCCATGGCTGTGGACGAAGATAGTGATTCTGAGGGTGATTTCGAAGGATTTATGAGGGAGGTTGAGGAGGAGCAACAGCCATTACCCGCTAGTGATGCCAGCAGCCATCCTCCGGGGACCCAGTAGGACTACCTACAGCCTTGGATACCACCTTCCATTCCCAGCAAGCCCACCAACACTGTCCTAAAAGGTTAGTTATCATTCATAGCAGAGTACCATTTATTATAATTACAATAGTACCAATATATGTATAGGTATATGGAGAGGAGAAAGTGTGAGAGAATGGGAGTATGGATGGGGTATATGAGCAGAAGTAGATGAGAATAAGAGGGCAAAGGAAGGAGTGTGTATAGTTGTGAGTAAAAGATGGAAGAAGAGCATAAGACAGTATGGATCAGTTGGGTCAAGGATTCTGTGGGTAAAGTTGAAAAATGGAATACAAATGTGGGCGATTGTGTGTGTGTATGCGCCAACGCAAGATCGTGCTAGAAGAGTGAGAGAAGAGTTCTGGACAAATGTGGAAATGTGCATGGAAAAGTTTGGAAGGAATGAGAGAGTGTTTTTGATTGGTGATATGAATGGTAAAGTTGGTAATGTGAAGGTGGATGGAATAGTTGGTGAGTGGGGTGTGCCTGCCGAGATAGATGAGAATGGGAGTGCGTTAGTGGACATTTGTGCTGGGAGGGGGTTGGTGATAGCCAATACCCTCTTCAGGCATAAAATGATCCACAGGTATACATGGCGAGTGATGAGAAGGGTGGGTGGTGAACTGAATGAAAGGAAGGCAATGATTGATTATGTGTGTGTGGATGAAAGGATGCGAAGATGTGTAAAGGATGCAAGAGTTTATAGAGGTTGGGGGAGTGGACTTTCTGACCAATACTTGGTGGTGGCCAGAATTAGGAAGCAAGTGAGATGGAGGAATAGAAGAAGGGAAATACGAGAGGAAGGAGTAGTTGCAAGGAGAGTGAAAAGGTTACAAGAAGATGAGAAAAAGGCAGAGTATGAGAGAGAAGTGGAGGAACGATTGGGCAAATATGAATTGGAGCAGATGGGAGACGTGGAATGTGTGTGTAAGATATTTACAGAAGAAATATGTGCAGCATGTGATGTGGTGTGTGGAAGGAAGAGAAGGCGGAGGGGGGTACAAGGAACAGCGTGGTGGACTGAAGAGGTGAAACAGGCTGTGGCACAAAAGAAGAAAGCATACAATGAATGGGTGAGAAATAGGGGCGTGGAAGAAGTTGAGAGGCAGAAGAGAGAGTTACATGTGGAAAGGAAGAGAGAGGTGAAAAGATTAGTAAGAGAGAGTGAGAAGAGAGTGGATGAGGAATTTGGAAGGAATTTGAGTGTAAAGTGGAGGAACTGTAAGAAAATGTTCTGGAGAGAAGTGAAAAGAGTAAGACAGGGTGGAAGTGAAGTTAGCAGGGGAGTGAAAGATAAAAATGGTAGATTACTAGTGGAGAAGGGAGAAAAAGTGAGCAGATGGAGAGAACACTTTAAGGAATTGTTGAACGTGCAGGATGGAAGTAATGCAAGTATAAGTGGCTGGGGAATGGCTGGGAGAAGGAGGGAGGTGAGAAGACAGGAAGAAATCAGTAGGATAGAAGTTGTGGAAGCAATGAAGAAAGTTAAATCGGGGAAAGCCCCAGGAATTGATGGAGTGTGTGGTGAAATGCTGAAGCATGGGGGAGAGATAGTAGTAGAATGGATGTGGAAGATGTGCAGATTGGCCTGGGAAGAAGGTAGAGTCCCAGAGGATTGGAAGTCAGGTATAATTATTCCCTTGTACAAAGGAAAAGGGGAAAAAGAAGTGTGTGGTAATCATAGGGGCATTTGTCTTCTTAGTATAATAGGAAAAGTGTATGGTAGGATACTTATAGACAGAGTTAGAGAAAGAACAGAGAAATTAGTTGGAGAAGAACAGGGAGGCTTTAGGAAGGGAAGAGGTTCTGTAGATCAGATAATCATTCTTAGCTCTTTAGTGGAAAAGTTTCTAGAGAAGGGAAAGAAGTTGTATGCGGCTTTCATGGATTTGGAGAAAGCATATGACAGGGTGGATAGACAAGGATTGTGGAAAGTGTTAAGAATATATGGAGTAGATGGGAAGTTGTTGAATGCTGTGAAGAGTATGTACGATGGTGCGAAGGCTGCAGTGCGTGTGGATGGTGAACTAAGTGAATTTTTCTCTTTGAAAGTTGGTTTGAAACAAGGATGTGTCATGTCTCCGTGGTTGTTCAATCTGTACATGGATGGGGTAATAAAAGAGGTACAAGGTAGGGTAGTGGATGCTGGAGTGGCCCTGGTGAGAGAGCATAGTGTTTGGAAACTCCCTGTACTGTTGTTTGCAGATGATACTGTGTTGTTGAGTGAAGACGAAGGGGAGCTGCAAGGCTTGGTGGATGAGTTTGGGAGAGTGTGTAAGAAATGGAATCTAAAGGTGAATGTAGGGAAGAGTAAAGTGATGGTCTTTGAGAGAGGTGAAGTTAGTGAATGTACAGCGAGGTTAGATGGTGAGGAATTGGAAAATATGAGTACATTTAAGTATTTGGGTAGTGTGATGAGTAAGGATGGAGGTTTGGAGGGTGAAGTGCTTGAAAGGGTACAGCAGGGAAGAAAGGTTGCTGGTTCCTTGAAAGCAGTGATAAGAAACAGGGAAGTGAGCATGGAAGTGAAAAAGTTACTACATGACAGTATTGTGATACCAACTCTAACGTACGGAAGTGAAGCTTGGACAGTGTTGGAAGGACACAAGTCAAGAGTGAGAGCAGTGGAAATGAGTTATTTAAGAGGAGCCTGTGGAGTCACGTGGAGAGACAGGCTGACGAATGAAGATATAAAGGAGCGTTGTGGTGTGGATGTGGATGTGATAGGAAGCGTTATGAGGAACACACTGAGGTGGTTTGGCCATGTGGAGAGGATGGAGGGCGAAAGACTGACGAAGAGAGTGTATGTGAGTGAGGTGGAGGGGGGAAGAGGGAGGGGGAGGCCGAGGATGAGATGGAGGGATGAGGTGGAGAGGTATATGAGAGAGGGGGGTGTGAGTTGGGAGCAGGGCAGTGAAATGGCGGGGGACAGGGTGACTTGGAGGCGATTTGTTTGTGGCCACCCCAAACGGGATTGAGGCGTCTGGCAATAGATAGATAGATAGATAGATAGTATATAGTAGGTATTTAGGGTGACTTTTCCTAGGGTTGCTGACATAATTCATTTTTCTCCATAAGCTCTATTGTTAGTCCAACACGTTTTTGGTCCAACATGTGACCCATGCATGACAATATTACCGTCTTGGATGCGAGGGTACTGTGTGTATATATATATATATATATATATATATATATATATATATATACAGGTAACTCGCACGGAACACGATCTCACGGAACGCGCTCGCAATTATACACGGTAAGGGCTGGGATACATATTAGACAACGTAAGATTAAAAAACCATTATGAAAACTACAAATTAACGCAGGAGAGGCCTTTGAAAGATCAAATCCTCAAACGTCACCGCAGCACGCGGTTTGTTTTGATTACGTGACGATCTAGGCGGGAAATTATTCAGTGAGTGAGACATTCCCGAGTACAGTAGCACAGTATTTGTAAGTTAAATATTTACAGTGCTGTACTGTTCTGGTAAGTTTATGTGCAACTTAAAGTACTATTAAATAACGTTAAAGCAAGAAATAAAGTCTTATAACCAGTTTACCTGATAGGCGTCAGAATATTGCCTTTTTTATTTGTTCGTTTTTTCCACAGTGCTGTTCAGTATTTGTAAGTTAAATATTTACTGTTCTCGTATGTACTGTACTTGTAAGCACTTAAATATAGTTAAATCATTAAATAAAGCCCTGTAACCAGATAACCCGAATTATATGATTACCCATGATCGGCGTCGGAATATTGCCTTTTTTGTTTGTTCGTTAAACTCTTACTGTACTGCTTTTCTACAGTACTGTATTTGTAAGTTAAATATTTACTGTTCTGGTATGTACTTGTAAGCAATTAAAGCATTAAATAAAGCCTTATAACCAGTTAACCTGATTTATATGATTACCCACGATCGGCGTCGAAATATTGCCTTTTTTTTGTTTGTTCGTTAAAGACTTATAATAAGAGAAAAATACATTTTTGTCTTGGTATCTTCACCTATTTGCTCAGGTTTGCTGTAATGGTTTGCAACTTGTAGAAAATTGTGAAAACTTTCGGGAAGTGAACGAAAATCTGGGACATGACCTTGACTTCACCGTCTCATGTATCATCTGTCATTTCACCACCGGGTATCGTGATGAGTGGATGAACGATTTTTTCGCTCGTGGCCATGCCTAACCACACATAGTTACACCCATTATCTCGACCCAGACAGAAAATACAACCTTTTTCCTCCCTTGCAAAACACAAACAACCACCCTGTTTACGAGACAGCAATATATATTGCGAAAATAACAAGGTAAAATGATAAAGATGAACGTAAAATGATTGAGAAAGATGAACATGTTATGACGGAAGAAATACGTTTTCCCCGTCTGTAAACGTATTTATTTCTGCTTTGTATCTGTATTCGTAATAATTAGACTTATTGTTAGTTCTGAAACTGCATTACGATTCTATTTTTAGCCATTCTCGTGGTGTGGGAGCTGGAAGTTGTGACACAACTTCCTTATTGCTAATTGGACTGACCCTCCACTTTATTCTCCTGCGGCAGAGTCTAGCCTTGCAGGACGTGCAGTTTTCTCATTTAGGACTGATAATTCAACTCTTTCGCTCCCTTTTCCAAGCATGGGCACAACGATAACGTAAAAAATAACTCGAAACTACCATAAACATATATCAAAAAGGTGAAAATATATTCATAACATTTTTTTTTTTCCGGCCATTCCTAACAGATTATGTACTGAAATCATTCGATATCACAGTACTGCATTTCTAAGTTAAATATGTACTGTTCTGGTATGTACTTGTAAGTTAAAGCACTGGTACCAGTTAACCTAATTTATTACCTATGATCGGCGTCGGAATGTTTCCTTGTGTTTACGTACAGTATTTGTGTGTTGAAGTTTTGCTCAGGAGTACTGTATTTGTGAGTTATAACATTAAATAAATCTTCTAACCACTTAAAGTGCTTTCTAATGACAGATAACAGCAAAACAACACATTTGGGGGGTCTAGGGAGCAAAATACGGAGTAGTTTAAATATACTGTACGCGATTTCGCACCTAACACGGCACGGTAGGAACGAAACCCTCGTGTTCCGTGCGAGTTACCTGTATATATATATATATATATATATATATATATATATACAGTAATCACTCTAATATCCGGACGCCCAATAACCGAACATCCCCACTACCCGGACCTTATCGTCCTGGGATCCAACATTCCCAAAATGGTCTGAAAACCCCAAAAAATTTAAAAAAAAAAAATCGATTTTTTGCCGTCCGTAATTTGAACTTGCCGCAGGCACCGCGGGAGAGCATTGTTTTGGTTCGTCATTCCTCCGATGTCCGATAGAGCGCCGCTGCATCCTCCCCACTTCCCGCCTGTCTCTCACCGCGACTGGACCTACGCTCTTCGAAATGGCTGCCCACATGCCGTACTTGCTGCAAGGCCTGGTGCTGCTCTCGGCCCTCCTCTTAGTGTGTGTGATGATGGCCCCGCCACCTGAGAAAAGGAAGAGAGTGGTGCTGACTCTGGAAAAGAAGAGGGAGATATTGGAGAAAGTTGATGCGGGTTGGTCTTCTTCACGCATTCTCCGCGAGATTAACCTGGCCCGGTCGACTTTGTTCGATATCAAACGTTCCCGAGACAAACTCATGCAGTACATGACTGACTTCTCATAGAGAAGCAAACGCAACGTGGAAAGGAAGGTTATGTTTACCCCCAAAGTTTGCAGAAATCGACCGATCCACGTTGATTTGGTACCGACAGCAACGTGCAGCTGGTGTGATGGTACATGGAAGGGAGCTGAAGGCTGCTGCTGCGAAGTTTGCAAGGCTTCACGACGCCCTAGACTTCAAGGCATCCGAGGGTTGGCTCTTCGCATTCAAGTTGCGACATGGCCTTACTAACCGTAAAGCACATGGCGAAGCATTCGACGCTAACGAGGATGGAGTTGACGAGTTTCGGCACAAGGTGAAAGGCTTGATCGACAGGGAGGGCCTCACTCTTGGTCAAGTCTATAACGCAGACGAAACTGGCCTATTCTATCGCTCGGTGCCAACGAACACTCTAGCCGATGAGACGGAGAAGTGTGTACCTGGCTGCAAGCTTTCTACGGAACGGATATCTGCTTTGTGTTGAGCCAGTGCTAACGGCATGCACCGGCTTAAGCCCGTTGTTGTTGGCCGTGCAAAGCAGCCTCGGTGAGTTCTTGGGGTAATGGATGTCCTTCCTGTCGTATGGTACCATTCTTTGAAAGCATGGTTCACAGCTGTAATTTTCAAAGACTGGTTTCACTGTCACTTCGTCAAAGGAGGTCATCCAGTACCAGACGAAGACACTGGGAATCCCTCGTGACCAGGTAAAGGCTCTCCTTCTGCTCGACAATGCACCTGCCCACCCGTGCGACAAGGACTTGGCTGCCGAGAATGGCCGTATTAGGTGCATGTTTCTGCCACCTAATACAACTGCTCTCATTCAACCCATGGACCAAGGAGTGATTGTGGCAACAAAGCGCCTGTACTGTCGGAAGTTCCTAGACGAGGTGATGGTTGTTCTCGAGGACGAGGACGAGAGCAGGGAAGGACGTGACACTCGAGGCAAGCGGACTTTGGAAAACCTTCGCCGCTACAACATCAAGTCTGCGCTGTACAACTGGGCTAGTGCATGGAAGGAAGTCCCTGTGAAAATTCTTGAAAATGGTTGGTCTCGTCTGCTTCTCGGAACAGATGTGGAGTACGATTTTCTGGGCTTTGACGTGGATGACTTCCATGCACGGCTACGTACGCACGGCGACGTTGTTGATGTGGACGATGTACGTGAGTGGTTGGACGATGACGAGGGCGATCCTGGGTATCAGACGTTGTCTGATATCGAGATCGCGTCTTCGGTTGCTGGTGTCAGTCCCGAACTTGAAGATTCCGACGAAGAAGGCGACGATGATGCGGACTCCTCTCAGCAAGACACTACTCCAGCCATCCCCAAGCTGAGCGCACTCCGGGAACATCTAGAGTTCGTCCTAGACTACCTGGAACACCCGGACTGCGACAGGGAGATGGGGCCCTTGGGACTCGTGGAGGAAGTGCGTGCTTTCAGGCAGCGCATCATCAATCGCCAGAATCGTCGGTCCTTGCATCAGTCAACAATTGACAGTTTTTTCAGGCCCGTGACCCCCGCTGTGCCAAGCCCTGGCTCCACTCCATTGCCTCCCCAAGACAGGCCCTCATGCTCCGAGCCACAGCCCAGCACATCAGCTACAGTGGAGTCACCGCTCGATGTGAGTTTACGGCTTTCGTCAGAGTCTTCTGTAGTCGGTACGCCATCACCACGACCCAGCGATGCACCCCTTGGTCGCCTGCCAGTGATACTCTCGGACTCTGACAGTGAATAAACAGCAAGAACTTCTCCACTAGACAACACGGGAATTTTGAGTGTTGTGCAGTGAAAAAAACGGTGTGTTGTGTTAAGGTTTTCGAAATGAGAGAAAAGATTCAGTGGAAACAAAATTTAACGTAACTAACCTTCTTTGTTTTGGCTTTGGAAAATAAAAAAAACTTGGGAAAAGTTAATATGCAACACAAAATTTAAATGGAACATTATTTGTACTAAAGTGAACACTGTGAAGAGAATGGACTTCTGTGTGTTATTGACTAAGTTCAGTGCAAGACTTCAGGAAGAGTGTACTGCAAGTGCATCAGGAAATCGTTCTTACTGTCAGAGTCCGAGAGGAGACGGTTATTCATCGAGGTGGCCAGGGACTTCCTGTAAGTAGCCAGAATGTTTCATATTGTACTTTTTTCCATACTATACTTACCAGAATGTTTCATACTGTACTTTTTTCCATACTATACTTACCTCATGCATGTGCAGTAGGAATGTGTTTTTCAGAGTTAGGCTAGGTTAGGGTCCATAAGTACCAGAATGTTTATTAATGTATGAACATACTTCTAAACCCTCATTTTATGTTTCTTTTGCATTTATTTCAGTCATTTATGTGCATTATTGGTGTGATTTGGGTCTTAAATAGGTGCTATGAATGTCCGGAGGGAGTTGTATAGGTGTTTCTCTGAGTTAGGGTCCATAAGTACAAGTCCATAAGCTGGGGCCCAACATCCAGATGAAACCAATAACCGAACCTACCGATGGCTCTATTAATCCGGATATTGGAGTGATTACTGTATATATATATATATATATATATATATCTATCTATCTATTGCCAGACGCCTCAATCCCGTTCGGGGTGGCCACAAACAAATCGCGTCCATGTCGCCCTGTTCCCCGCCATTTCACTGCCCGGCTCCCAACTCACCCCCCCCCCTCTCATATACCTCTCCACCCCTTCCCTCCATCTTATCCTCGGCCTCCCCCTCCCTCTTCCCCCCTCCACCTCACTCACATACACTCTCTTCGTCAGTCTTTCACTCTCCATCCTATCCACATGGCCAAACCACCTCAGTGTATTCCTCCTAACGCTTCCTATCACATCCACATCCACACCACAACGCTCCTTTACATTCTCATTTGTCAGCCTGTCTCTCCATGTGACTCAACAGGCTCCTTTTAAATAACTCATTTCCACTGCTCTCACTCTTGACTTGTGTCCTTCCAGCAACGTCCAAGGTTCACTTCCATACATTAGAGTTGGTATCACAATACTGTCAGGTAGTAACTTTTTCACTTCCATGCTCACTTCCCTGTTTCTTATCACTGCCTTCAAGGAACCAGCAACCTTTCTTCTCTGCTGTACCCTTTCAAGCACTTCACCCTCCAAACCTTCATCCTTACTTATCACACTACCCAAGTACTTAAACGTACTCACATTTTCCAATTCCTCACCATCCAATCTCGCTGTACATTCACTAACTTCACCTCTCTCAAAAACCATCACTTTACTCTTTCCTACATTCACCTTTAGATTCGGTTTCTTACACTCTTCCCTACATTCACCTTTAGATTTCGTTTCTTACACACTCTCCCAAAATCATCCACCAAGACCTGCAGCTCCCCTTCGTCTTCACTCAACAACACACTATCATCTGGAAACAACAGTACAGGGAGTTTCCAAACACTACCCTCTCTCACCAGGGCCACTCCAACATCCACTAACCTACCTTGTACCTCTTTTATTACCCCATCCATGTACAGATTGAACAACCATGAAAACATGACACATCTCTGTTTCAACCCAACCTTCAAAGATAAAAATTCACTTAGTTCACCATTCACATGCACTGCAGCCTTAGCACCATCATACATACTATTCACAGCATTCAACAACTTCCCATCTACTCCATATACTGTATTCGTAATACTTTCAACAATCCTTGTCTATCCACCCTGTCATATGCTTTCTCCAAATCCATGAAAGCCGCATACAACTTCTTTCCCTTCTCTAGAAACTTTTCCACTAAAGATCTAAGAATGAATATCTGATCTACACAACCTGTTCCCTTCCTAAACGTCCCTGTTCTTCTCCAACTAATTCCTTTGTTCTTTCTCTAACTCTGTCAATAAGTATCCTACCATACACTTTTCTTATTATACTAAGACAGATGCCCCTATGATTACCACACACTTCTTTTTCCCCTTTTCCTTTGTACAAGGGAATAATTATACCTGACTTCCAATCCTCTGGGACTCTACCTTCCTCCCAAGCCAATCTGCACATTTTCCACATCCATTCTACTACTATCTCTCCCCCATACTTCAGCATTTCACCACACACTCCATCAATTCCTGAGGTTTTCCCCAATTTACCTTTCTTCTTTGCTCCCACAACTTCTATCCTACTAATTTCTTCCTGTCTTCTCACCTCCCTCCTTCTCCCAGCCATTCCCCAGCCACTTATACTAGCATTACTTCCATCCTGTATGTTCAACAATTCCTTAAAGTGTTCTCTCCATCTGCTCACTTTTTCTCTCTTCTCCACTAGTAATCTACCATTTTTATCTTTCACTCCCCTGCTAACTTCACTTCCACCCTGTCTTACTCTTTTCATCTCCTTCCAGAACATTTTCTTACAGTCCCTCCACTTTACACTCAAGTTCCTTCCAAATTCCTCATCCATTCTCTTCTTACTCTCTCTTACTAATCTTTTCACCTCTCTCTTTCTTTCTACATATAACTCTCTCTTCCACCTCTCAACTTCTTCCACGCCTCTGTATCTCATCCATTCATTGTATGCTTTCTTCTTTTGTGCCACAGCCTGTCTCACCTCTTCATTCCACCACGCTGATCCTTGCACACCCCTCCATCTTCTCTTCATCCCACACACCACATCACATGCTGCACATATTTCTTCTGTAAATATGCTACACACACCTTCCGTGTCCCCCATCTGCTCCAATTCATATTTGCCCAATTGTTCCTCCAATTCTCTCTTATACTCTGCCTTTTTCTCATCCTCTTGTATCCTTTCCACTCTCCTTACAAATACTCCTTCTTCCTGTCCCTCCCTTCTTCTTTTTCTCCATCCTAATTGGACCTTGATTCTGGCCACCACCAAGTAGTGGTCAGAAAGTCCACTCCCCCAACCTCTATAAGCTCTTGCATCCATTACACATTTTCGCATCCTTTCATCCACACACACATAATCAATCATTGCCTTCCTTTCATTCAGTTCACCACCCACCCTTATCACTCGCCATGTATACCTGTGGATCATCTTGTGCCTGAAGAGGGTATTGACTATCACCAACCCCCTCCCAGCACAAATGTCCACTAACCCACTGCCATTCTCATCTGTCTCAGCAGGCACACCCCACTCACCAACTATTCCATCCACCTTCACATTCCCTACTTTACCATTCATATCACCGATCAAAAACACTCTCTCATTCCTTCCAAACTTTTCCATGCACACTTCCACATTTGTCCAGAACTCTTCTCTCACTCTGCTTGGACGATCTTACATTAGCGCATCACACCCACACAATTGCCCACATTTGTATTCCAACTTTCAATCTTACCCACACAATCCTTGACCCAACTGATCCATACTCTCTTATGCTCTTCTTCCATGTTTTACTCACAACTATACATACTCCTTCTTTTGCCCTCTCATTCTCACCTACTCCTGCACATATACCCCATCCATACTCTCATTCTCTCAGTCCTCCATTTCGTTTCAGTTATTCCACATACATCAACTTTCGCACCCTCAAGCACCTGGACAATTTCTCTCTCATTCACCTTATCATTTGCTCCCCTTACATTCCAAGTTCCGATAACCATGTCCTTTGTCCGGTCCTTGGTCATCATCTTTTGGTCAGTCCTTGTCCGAGGCTTATTGTTTGTCTTTTTAGTTAGTTGTTTTCCGGGGAGGGGCACTAACCCTTCGCCAACCCTTTTAGTCGCCTTTTATGACAAGCAGGGATACTTGGGGGGTATTCTTGAAAAACCCCCTTACCCCCAGGGGTATATACATATATATATATATATATATATGTCTATCTATCTATTGCCAGACGCCTCAATCCTGTTTGGGGTGGCCAGAAACAAATCGCCTCCAAGTCGCCCTGTCCCCCGCCATTTCACTCCCCTGCTCCCAACTCACACCTCCCTCTCTCATATACCTCTCCACCCCATCCCTCCATCTCATCCTCGGCCTCCCCCTCCCTCTTCTCCCATCCACCTCACTCACATACACTCTCTTCGTCAGTCTTTCACCCTCCATCCTCTCCACATGGCCAAACCACCTCAGTGTGTTCCTCATAACGCTTCCTATCACATCCACATCCACACCACAACGCTCCTTTATATCCTCATTCGTCAGCCTGTCTCTCCACGTGACTCCACAGGCTCCTCTTAAATAACTCATTTCCAGTGCTCTCACTCTTGACTTGTGTCCTTCCAACAATGTCCAAGCTTCACTTCCGTACGTTAAAGTTGGTATCACAATACTGTCATGTAGTAACTTTTTCACTTCCATGCTCACTTCCCTGTTTCTTATCACTGCTTTCAAAGAACCAGCAACCTTTCTTCCCTGCTGTACCCTTTCAAGCACTTCATCCTCCAAACCTCCATCCTTACTCATCACACTACCCAAGTACTTAAACGTACTCACATTTTCCAATTCCTCACCATCCAACCTCGCTGTACATTCACTAACTTCACCTCTCTCAAAGACCATCACTTTACTCTTCCCTACATTCACCTTTAGATTCCTTTTCTTACACACTCTCTCAAACTCATCCACCAAGCCTTGCAGCTCCCCTTCGTCTTCACTCAACAACACAGTATCATCTGCAAACAACAGTACAGGGAGTTTCCAAACACTATCCTCTCTCACCAGGGCCACTCCAACATCCACTACCCTACCTTGTACCTCTTTTATTACCCCATCCATATACAGATTGAACAACCATGGAGACATGACACATCCCTGTTTCAAACCAACTTTTCTAAGAGAAAAATTCACTTAGTTCACCATCCACACGCACTGCAGCCTTCGCACCATCGTACATACTCTTCACAGGATTCAACAACTTCCCATCTACTCCATAGATTCTTAACACTTTCCACAATCCTTGTCTATCCACCCTGTCATATGCTTTCTCCAAATCCATGAAAGCTGCATACAACTTCTTTCCCTTCTCTAGAAACTTTTCCACTAAAGATCTAAGAATGAATATCTGATCTACACAACCTCTTCCCTTCCTAAAGCCTCCCTGTTCTTCTCCAACTAATATCTCTGTTCTTTCTCTAACTCTGTCTATAAGTATCCTACCATATATATATATATATATATATATATATATATATATATATTAAGACCTCACTATAATGGACTAATTGGGGCCAAAACCATTCCGAAAAATGCGAAATTCTGATAAAAGCGACATTCGGACTTCCCCCTGCTACTCCGGACTTTTTCCGATATATCAGACATTATTCCAGATCGCATGAACGGTTTTTAAACTGTTTTGACTACCAGTGCAGTACTGTACTGTGTTATAACTTCAGTACATTAATCAAATGGTATAATATGTATAATAATTCTGTATTGCACACTAATGAACATGTCTTTTATTTACCTAATTGTGATGAACATAGCTGACGTGGTCAGGCAGTCCGGACTGCTTCTGGCTTTATCGGAGTTTTTCCGATATATAGGAATTTGGTCCGGTAGCACCTCGAGTCCGATAAAAGCGAATTCCGGTCTATTGAAGTCCGTTATATTGAGGTTTTACTTACATAAATATATATATCATCCATCCATCATCCAATCCTACGTTGCCCCATGAGAAGCGTAGGAGCCCAGGGCTAGACAGTTGGTCCTGACATTTAAGATGAGAGTGAATATATATATATATATATATATATATATATATATATATATACTGTATATATATATATATATATATATATATATATATATATATATATATATATATATATATATATATATATATGTACAGACAGTAAAAGTCCATTAATCCAAACACTGATAATCTGAAAATCCCAATAATCCAAATTTTTGAAGAAGGCTGACAAAAACTCCAAAAGCAAAAAAAAAAAAAAAAAAAATCAAAATTAAAAAATCCAGACTGGGCGCCAAATGTGCTGAAGAGCCGAGCAGTGTGGTCATGGATCAGGTAATGCATGGACTGGCAACTCCTAATAAAGAACCGACCAGTTTTGGATCTGTACTTTAGATTTAAGGAATTTTCCACAGTAATACATATTAACTTTTTGTGCTTTTACAATATGTGCATATTATTATTAACCCTGGACTTACTCTCTAACTGTATTTACCTGCTTACAACTGCTGTTTTCAACACTAAGCATTATTGGTGAGTTAAACAACCCATAACATCTCTTAATTTGACAGTTCATGTCTTCGGAATGGTTGAGTCATGATCTAAGACCAAATGAAACAATGATCTTACAATAACACAAGCATTTAATTTCTCCCATAATTAATTAATAGTACAGTAATACCACTGAACAGGATTAGAGAAACTGTGGGAAATGGGTGTGTTTTGGTATTGGATTTCCAGATAATACTCGTGTGTTATGCTTATGTCGATCACTGATTGGCTTCCTCAACCCAACCCAACCCACGTGACCCCCATACTATCTGCCACAGCCTGCTGCCACCTCACTACCTCAGCGTTGTGTGAACGGTCGCTGTGATGAGAAGTTTAGTTGTTATTTTCCTTACTCCTCATTTCCTCACAGAACAGAGCACGTGGTTCCAAACTAACTTTAGTTATGCCTTAGCACCCTGAAAGTGCTATGAACAAAAGAAAAGTATTTATTCTACCCCCCCTGGGGGTAGGGGGGTTTTTCAAGAATACTCCCCCAGTATCCCTGCTTTTCGTAAAAGACGACTAAAAGGGTTGGCGGAGGGTTAGTGCCCCTCCCCGGAAAACAACTAACTAAAAAAACAAACAATAAGCCTCGGACAAGGACTGACCAAACGTTGACGACCAAGGACCGGACAAAGGACATTGCAATTGGAACGTGGAATGTAAGGGGAGCAAATGATGAGGTGAAAGAGAGAGAGATTGTCCAGGTGCTTGAGGATGCGAAAGTGGATGTATGTGGAATAACTGAAACAAAATGGAGAGGAGAAAGTGTGAGAGAATGGGAGTATGGATGGGGTATATGTGCAGGAGTAGGTGAGAATGAGAGGGCAAAGGAAGGAGTTTCTATAGTTGTGAGTAAAAGATGGAAGAGGAGCATAAGACAGTATGGATCAGTTGGATCAAGGATTGTGTGGGTAAAGTTGAAAGTTGGAATACAAATGTGGGCGATTGTGTGTGTGTATGCACCAACGCAAGATCGTGCTAGAAGAGTGAGAGAAGAGTTCTGGACAAATGTAGATGTGTGCATGGAAAAGTTTGGAAGGAATGAGAGAGTGTTTTTGATTGGTGATATGAATGGTAAAGTTGGGAATGTGAAGGTGGATGGAATAGTTGGTGAGTGGGGTGTGCCTGCTGAGATAGATGAGAATGGCAGTGCGTTAGTGGACATTTGTGCTGGGAGGGGGTTGGTGATAGCCAATACCCTCTTCAGGCATAAAATGATCCACAGGTATACATGGCGAGTGATGAGAAGGGTGGGTGGTGAACTGAATGAAAGGAAGGCAATGATTGATTATGTATGTGTGGATGAAAGGATGCGAAGATGTATATTGGATGCAAGAGTTTATAGAGGTTGGGGGAGTGGACTTTCTGACCACTACTTGGTGGTGGCCAGAATTAAAGTTCAAGTAAGATGGAGGAACAGAAGAAGGGAAAGACGAGAGGAAGGAGTAGTTGCAAGGAGAGTGGAAAGGTTACAACAAGAGGATGAGAAAAAGGCAGAGTATAAGAGAGAAGTGGAGGAACGATTGGGCAAATATGAATTGGAGCAGATGGGAGACGTGGAAGGTGTGTGTAGAATATTTACAGAAGAAATATGTGCTGCATGTGATGTGGTGTTTGGAAGGAAGAGAAGACGGAGGGGGGTGCAAGGAACAGCATGGTGGACTGAAGAGGTGAAACAGGCTGTGGCACAAAAGAAGAAAGCATACAATGAATGGATGAGGAATAGGGGCGTGGAAGAGGTTGAGAGGCAGAAGAGAGAGTTATATGTAGAAAGAAAGAGAGAGGTGAAAAGATTAGTAAGAGAGAGTAAGAAGAGAGTGGATGAGGAATTTGGAAGGAATTTGAGTGTAAAGTGGAGGGACTGTAAGAAAATGTTCTGGAGAGAGGTGAAAAGAGTAAGACAGGGTGGAAGTGAAGTTAGCAGGGGAGTGAAAGATAAAAATGGTAGATTACTAGTGGAGAAGGGAGAAAAAGTGAGCAGATGGAGAGAACACTTTAAGGAATTGTTGAATGTGGAGGATGGAAGTAATGCGAGTATAAGTGGCTGGGGAATGGCTGGGAGAAGGAGGGAGGTGAGAAGACAGGAAGAAATCAGTAGGATAGAAGTTGTGGAAGCAGTGAAGAAAGTTAAATCGGGGAAAGCCCCAGGAGTTGATGGAGTGTGTGGTGAAATGCTGAATCATGGTAGAGAGATAGTAGTAGAATGGATGTAGAAGATGTGCAGATTGGCCTGGGAGGAAGGTAGAGTCCCGGAGGATTGGAAGTCAGGTATAATTATTCCCTTGTACAAAGGAAAAGGGGAAAAAGAAGTGTGTGGTAATCATAGGGGCATTTGTCTTCTTAGTATAATACGAAAAGTGTATGGTAGGATACTTATTGACAGAGTTAGAGAAAGAACAGAGGAATTAGTTGGAGAAGAACAGGGAGGCTTTAGGAAAGGAAGAGGTTGTGTAGATCAGATATTCATTCTTAGATCTTTAGTGGAAAAGTTTCTAGAGAAGGGAAAGAAGTTGTATGCGGCTTTCATGGATTGGGAGAAAGCATATGACAGGGTGGATAGACTAGGATTGTGGAAAGTGTTAAGAATATATGGAGTAGATGGGAAGTTGTTGAATGCTGTGAAGAGTATGTACGATGGTGCGACGGCTGCAGTGCGTGTGGATGGTGAACTAAGTGAATTTTTCTCTTTGAAAGTTGGGTTGAAACAGGGATGTGTCATGTCTCCATGGTTGTTCAATCTGTACATGGATGGGGTAATAAAAGAGGTACAAGGTAGGGTAGTGGATGTTGGAGTGGCCCTGGTGAGAGAGGATAGTGTTTGGAAACTCCCTGTACTGTTGTTTGCAGATGATACTGTGTTGTTGAGTGAAGACGAAGGGGAGCTGCAAGGCTTGGTGGATGAGTTTGGGAGAGTGTGTAAGAAATGGAATCTAAAGGTGAATGTAGGGAAGAGTAAAGTGATGGTCTTTGAGAGAGGTGAAGTCAGTGAATGTACAGCGAGGTTGGATGGTGAGGAATTGGAAAATGTGAGTACGTTTAAGTACTTGGGTAGTGTGATGAGTAAGGATGGAGGTTTGGAGGGTAAAGTGCTTGAAAGGGTACAGCAGGGAAGAAAGGTTGCTGGTTCTTTGAAAGCAGTGATAAGAAAGAGGGAAGTGAGCATGGAAGTGAAAAAGTTACTACATGACAGTATTGTGATACCAACTATAACGTACGGAAGTGAAGCTTGGACGTTGTTGGAAGGACACAAGTCAAGAGTGAGTACAGTGGAAATGAGTTATTTAAGAGGAGCCTGTGGAGTCACATGGAGAGACAGGCTGACGAATGAGGATATAAAGGAGCGTTGTGGTGTTGATGTGGATGTGATAGGAAGCGTTATGAGGAACATATTGAGGTGGTTTGGCCATGTGGAGAGGATGGAGGGTGAAAGACTGACGAAGAGAATGTATGTGAGTGAGGTGGAGGGGGAAAGAGGGAGGGGGAGGCCGAGGATGAGATGGAGGGATGGGGTGGAGAGGTATATGAGAGAGGGGGGTGTGAGTTGGGAGCAGGGGAGTGAAATGGCGGGGGACAGGGCGACTTGGAGGCGATTTGTTTGTGGCCACCCCAAATGGGATTGAGGCGTCTGGCAATAGATAGATAGATAGATAGAAAATGTAAAACTGTTGGATGAAGTGGCATGTGGTATTGGAGCTTAAATGCAAACAATCAGACAGATAAAATGAGTTGGGATGTTTACAATGTTGATAGTTTTCTTTGTTGGAAAAAAAAGTTAATGATGAAGGAGCAGTAAAATTCATGTATCTGCCTATAGTGCTATAAGAGAGAGAGAGAGAGAAGTCTTTGTGCTCGATCTTTGTTATGAACTATCTTTGGTCGAGCCGATAAGAGAAGACACAACATGCTGACATAAATAGGTAAGATACTTATGTGAGTTCAGTTCTTGTGAAATGTACTGTCATACAAATTATACTACTTGGATGATTTGTTTATTTTTCACGATTACTGCATTCGTGTGTATCTGAGAATTGAGATATGCAATCACTCCATGTTGACGACTTCTTTATAGCTTTTTTTTTTAAATTTATTGTTGATGATTAATGGCTTTCAAAAAGCGTCACACTACATTTTTTTTTTTTTTTTTATGAACGCCGAAAATGATTCGTGATGAAATATGCGTGATGCTGGGCAGTCATTATTCACATGTTGTGTAGGTCAGGTTTTTGCTTGATAATGAGGACTTTCAAGAGGCTTAGTGGCAATCCTTGGTGATTAAAATTTTTATGGAGAGTATTAGGGGGCAAAACTAGTTGGTTAAGTTAGGCCAGAATGCAGTAGCTATGCACTGATGCGTCCAGTTGGTGAGGTCGTATGTAAACACACTGTCTTCGGTGCCTTAAGGCAGACGTATTTGTCATAATCTACCTTTAAATATATTTTTAATGAAAAATATGAGGCTCCTAGAACCTAACCGCCTATTTTACATGTAAATATATGTCACGTTTTAGTGCGAAATCGATTTTGCACGAGGTTCTGCATAACCTATCTCGTATTGTATGAAGACTCTTAATACATTATTAACCCCTTCTTTACCGAAAATTTGTTTTGATGTACCACCGTACATCGCCAGTAAACACCCGTGAGGCACCGGAACCGCTACCATGGTACGCTGGTACACCCTCTAATGAATGACAGCTTATGGGCCTCAGGGTAGCTCGGTAAGGCTGTTTCTGAGGACCTCGTATTAGCAACAGCTCTGTGTTTTGACGACAAAGACTGTGACGAAGTTCTGACGAATTCTGACATCATAAGATACGTCATGACTGCGTTGCGGTGGCACCAATGGCTTGCTCACTCATCTGTGATGTAACCTCTTTTAGACCGATCATTATTTTATTTATAATTTCTACTACAGATATCGTACTATATTTTCTGCTGACATACAGCAAAATTTACACCCCTTGGCCTGCCTGAGAGAGTCAGTTACCTCGCACTTGACCACGAAAGAGGGTGTACAGGATATTTTTCTCTCATGGTGTCTCTGGCAGATTCCGATAGTGACGAGTTTATTCCTCATGAGGATACTTATTCAGATGTATCAGATGATGATGCAGCAGTGTCTGATGTGTCAGTAGATGACTGTGATCCTGAAAATGACAGCGAAGTTGATGTGAGTGAGGAGGAGGAGGAAATTAGTAGCGAGCTTAGTGACGCTGCACTCTCGGCAACAAGTGAGTCAAGGTCGCCATCACCATCACGTGTGTCCATACACTTCATGCTCAGCTTACAAGGTAAATAAATAAGTCATCCATCTGTGCAGGACATTTTTTTCAAGCCAGTTTGTACAGTAGTTACCTGGGTAACAGTACTTTAGCATAAGATATGTAAACTAATATACCGTAATGAGTTATTTAAGAGGAGCCTGTGGAGTCACATGGAGAGACAGGCTGACGAATGAGGATATAAAGAAGCATTGTGGTGTGGATGTGGATGTGATAGGAAGTGTTATGAGGACCACACTGAGGTGGTTTGGCCATGTGGAGAGGATGGAGGGTGAAAGACTGACAAAGAGAGTGTTTGTGAGTGAGCTGGAGGGGGGAAGAGGGAGGGAGAGGCCGAGGATGAGATGGAGGGATGGGGTGGAGAGGTATATGAGAGAGGGGGGTAGGAGTTGGGAGCAGGGCAGTGAAATGGCAGGGGACAGGGCGACTTGGAGGCAATTTGCTTGTGGCCACCCCAAACGGGATTGAGGCGTCTGGCAATAGATAGATAGATAGATTTATTTTATAATATTTTTTTATTACCAACATCATGCCGGGTTTGTGTGATCATCAGTATACAAACAAATAAAAAAGAGTGAATAGTTTCGACGTGGCAAAAAATATATACTACCCCTCACACTACGGGAGGGGGAGCTATCAGGTCGGTATGGGGAGTAAACGTAATGTTTACATTGGGGGGAGGGGTCAGTAAAGAAGGAGTTAAGTAAAAAATTTGTGTAATATGTAAAGTAATGGGGGAGAGAGGTATATGAGAGAGGCGGGTGTGAGTTGGGAGCAGGGCAGTGAAATGGTGGGGGACAGGGTGACGTGGAGGCAATTTGTTTGTGGCCACCCCGAACGGGATTGAGGCGTCTGACAATAGATAGATACCGGTAGATAGAATGTTAATATGTGCCATACTGTATTGGGAATGAATGAAAAGTGATCCAGTCAGTAAAATTTCAGTTTAAACATGAAATTAAATGTCTCAGGGGTCCCATCCCAAAATCTGAAAATCTGATAATCCGCATGATTCTCGGTCCACTGCCATTCAGATTAATGGACTTTTACTGTATGTATATATATATATATATACAGTACCCTCGTGTCCAACACGGTAATACTGTCATGCATGGGTCCCGTGTTGGACCAAAAACGTGTCGGACAAACAACAGAGCTTATGGGGAAAAATGAATTATGTCAGCAACCCTAGGAAAAGTCACCCTAAATACCTACCATATACCTATACATATATTGGTACTACTGTAATTATAATAAATGATACTGTACTATGAATGATAACTAACCTTTTAGGATAATGTTCGTGGACTTGCTGGGAATGGACGGTGATATCCAAGACTAGGTAGTCCTACTGGGTCCCTGGAGGATGGCTGCTGGCGTCACCAGCGGGTAATGGCTTCTGCTCCTCCTCAACCTCCCTCATAAATCCTTTGAAATTCCTCTCCCTTTTCTTCTGCCTCTAGATGAATTCCAGCTTGGTGGCCTCAGGGAGGTGCCGCCACTTCTTGGGGTACTCAGAAGGCTTCCTAGGCATCGTGAGCAGGGTAAAATGCAGTAGCAAGGGCAGAAAATGCAGCGAGAAAAAAGCACCGTCCAATGCGAATTATGCAACTGAGTGGCACTGTGGCGGGAAAAATTTAAACAAAACATCACGTGAAAGCAGAATCGTTTTTCATTGGGCGACATCATGATTTCGTCACGATAGCAGGCGGGGGAGGCTACTTGATTGGAAGTTTTGATTGGCTGTCAGCGTAACGGGAACGTCCAGTATGACTGTGTTGGACCAGGGGTGATCATGCTAGAGGCAAACTCTGCGGATTTCGCCCACTTCTCGGAGCTCCGTCAGTGTTTTGCTTATGTACCCGTTTTACTGTACTTAAATCATATTAAATCGTACTAATTTTTTGCTCTCCGTGCTGGACGCGAATCGTGCTGGACAAACGCGTGTTGGATGCGAGGATACTGTATATATATATATATATATATATATATATATATATATTTTTATGTGTCCGACTCAGGGCATAGACTTCATATCCTGCTCTCAAGGCCCAGTTGTCCTCCTACATACCGTACATCTCTACATGTCACCACTTCGGCGCTAACATCGACCGTCCATATTGAATACATGCTAGGGCTGTCTCGTACAGGACTGGTGTATTGGTATTAGCGGGAGTAATTTTACGACATGTCAGCGGGTCATCTGGTAGATCGGTAAAGTCTGATTTAATGAAATTCAAATCTTTAAACTGTTCCCTGCCCCAGCGTGGATTTGAACCTGGGTCCGGTAGGACTGCAGGCCACCTCTCTACTGATTGAGCCACCACATGTACAGTATGTCTCTGTTTATATCTATCTACATATATATATAACTGGATTGTAGGGGGTTTCAAGAATACTCCCCCAGTATCCCTGCTTTTCGTACGAGGCGACTAAAAGGGTTGGTGGTGGGTTAGTGCCCCACCCCATAAAAAGAACTAACTAAAAAAGCGAATAAAGCACCTCGGACCCGGACGGACCATACGTTGACGGTTAAGGAACGGACAAAGGACATTCTTAGGGTGGGAACATGGAATGTGAGAGGAGTGAATGATGAAGTGAAAGAGAGAGAGATTGTTCAGGTGCTTGAGGATGCAAAAGTGGATATATGTGGATTGACTGAAACTAAATGGAAAGGTGAAACGGTGAGAGAATGGGAATAAGGTGTAGGTATATGTGCGGGAGTCAGTGAGAATGAGAGGGCAAGAGAGGGAGTATGTCTGATGATAAGCAAGAAGTGGAAGGAGAATATAAGAGAGTATGGAACAGTGGGTGCAAGGATTGTATGGGTGAGGATGAAAGTAGGTATACAAGCATGGGCGATTGTATGTGTGTATGCTCCAACAGAGGATCGAGTGGCAAGAGTGAAAGATGAGTTTTGGGCAAGTGTAGAAGTGTGTATGGACAAGTTTGAGAGGAGTGAGAGAGTGCTGTTGATTGGAGACACGAATGGCAAAGTTGGGAATGTACGCGTGGATGGAGTGGTTGGTCAGTGGGGTGTGCCAGCTGAAGTAGATGGGAATGGTAGTGCTTTGGTGGACATCTGTGCTTGTAAGGGGTTGGCAATAGCCAACACCTACTTTCGTCATAAGATGATCCACCAGTATACATGGAGAGTAATGAGGAGGATGGATGGTGAACTTGTTGAACGAAAGGCAGTGATAGACTACGTGTGTGTGGATGAGCGAATGAGAAGACAAGCGTTGGATGCAAGAGTGTGGAGAGGGTGGGGGAATGGAGTCTCGGACCATCACTTAGTGATGACCAAGGTAAAGATGCAAAGAAAGTGGTTGAGGAGGCAAAGGGGAAGACAGGAGGAAGCAGCTCCTGTGAGAAGAGAGGAGAAATTGCAAGATAGTGAGAAAATGACGGAGTATAAGAGCATAGTGGAAGAAAGATTGGGAAGGTATGAGCTAGAGCAGATGGAAGGGGTGGAAGACGTATGTAAGATATTCACGGAAGAGATAGGCGCAGCATGTGAGGCGGTTTGTGGAGTGAGGAGGAGATGCAAGGGTGTACAAGGGACAGCATGGTGGAATGATGAGGTGAAACGAGCTGTGGAACAAAAGAAGAAGGCATATGGTGAATGGTTGGCGAGTAGAGGTAAGGGAGAAGATGAGAGAGAGAAGAGAGAGGTATATGTGAGCAGGAGAAGGGAGGTTAAGAGACTGGTGAAGCAGAGTAAGAAGAAAGTGGATGAAGAGTTTGGGAGGAATCTGAGTGTGAAATGGAGGGAGAGTAAGAAATTGTTTTGAAAGGAGGTAAAGAAAGTAAGGCAGTGTGAAAGGGGAAATAATAGGGGAGTGAAAGATAGGAATAACAGATTGTTGGTGGAGAAGAGAGAGAAATTGAGGAGATGGAAGGAGCACTTTGAGGATTTGTTGAATGTAGAGAGTGAGAGCAGTGTGAGTAGAAGTCGTTGGGGAATGGCTGCGAGAAGAAGAGATGAGAGGAGGGAGGAAGAGATCAGTAGGGCGGAAGTAGTGGAAGCGATGAAGAAGATTAAGCTGGGAAAGGCCCCAGGAATTGATGGAGTGTGTGGTGAAATGCTTAGGTATGGGGGTGAGATTGTTGTGGAGTGGATATGGAAGCTGTGTAGATTGGCTTGGGAAGAGGGAAGGGTTCCAGAGGACTGGAAATCAGGTATAATTGTTCCTGTGTACAAAGGAAAAGGGGAGAGAGAAGTATATGGTAACCATAGGGGTATTTGCCTTCTTCGTAAGACTGGTAAAATATATGGTAGAATACTCATTGATAGGGTTAGACATGTGACAGAGGAGCTAGTTCGAGAAGAACAAGGGGGATTTAGGAAGGGAAAAGAGTGTGTAGATCAGATATTTGTTCTAAGATGTTTAGTGGAGAAGTATCTAGAGAAGGGAAGGAAAGTGTATGCCGCCTTCATGGACTTGGAGAAAGCTTATGACAGAATAGATAGGCAAGGTATGTGGAAGGTATTAAGAATATATGGAGTGGAAGGGAAATTGTTGAGTGTTGTGAAGAGTATGTACGAGGGAGCTAGGGCTACGGTGCGAGTGGATGGTGAGCTGAGTGAGTTCTCTGATCTCAATGTGGGACTGAAACAGGGGTGTTGTGATGTCTCCATGGCTGTTTAATATATATATGGATGGGGTTGTAAAGGAGGTGCAAGGTAGGGCAGTGGATGTGGGGCTGGCCCTAATGAATGAGGGTGAGATTTGGAAGCCTCCAGTGTTGCTGTTTGCTGATGATACAGTATTGTTGAGTGAAGATGAATGGGAGTTGCAAGGTTTGGTGAATGAATTTGGGACAGTGTGTAGGAGGAGGAAGCTGAAAGTTAATGTAAACAAAAGTAAAGTTATGGTGTTTGAGAGGAATGAAGTCACAGAGTGTGCAGTGAGGTTGGATGGTGAGGATATGGAGAATGTGAGTGCATTCAAGTACTTGGGTAGTGTGATGAGTAAGGATGGAACTTTGGGGGATGAAGTACATGAAAGGGTACAGCAGGGAAGGAAGGTTGTTGGTACACTGAAAGCAGTGATGAGAAATAGGGAGGTGAGTATGGAAGTTAAGAAGTCACTGCATGATAGTATTGTGATCCCTACCCTGACGTATGGAAGCGAGACGTGGACCTTGCAAGAGGGGAACAAGTCAAGAGTGAGAGAAGTGGAAATGAGTTACCTGAGAGGAGCATGTGGAGTGACGTGGAGGGACAGGTTGACGAATGAAGAAGTGAAGGAACGTTGTGGGGTAGATGTGGATGTGGTTGAGAAGATTAGGAGAAATACACTGAGATGGTTTGGACATGTGGAGAGAATGGAGAATGAAAGACTGACTACGAGGGTGTATGTAGGTGAGGTGGAGGGAGGGAGAGGGAGGGGTAGACCGAGGATGAGGTGGAGGGATGGAGTTGGGAGGTATATGATGGAGGGGGGAGTGAGTTGGGGGGAGGGTAGTCAAATGGTGGGTGACAGAGTGACTTGGAAGCGTTTTGTCTGCGGCCACCCTTTGCGGGATTAGGGCGTCGGGCTATAGATAGACAGACAGATAGACAGATAGATATATATATATATATATATATATATATATATATAGTATATATAGTATATATATATATATATATATATATATATATATGAGGCCAAGCGTGCAAGAGTATACCCATGCACCACCTTGTCGAAAACTGAGATAATGCTATCCCACAGTCCCTCAGAGTATGTACTTTCATGTGGACTTGGTGGATGTGATGTATGACCCAAGACATAAGGGTGAAAACCCATAAAAATAACACTGGGTTTACATCACCAACCTTTATCAAACACTTTTTGCTACTATGTTGGAGCAAGAGTATACCCATGCACCATCCTCACGAAGAATGGCTTCTCAGCATGCCATTTTATGTGTGCAGTAGTGTTAACAATCACGAAGGTGATGAGGATAGTCTCAGGCGATGAGGATAGTCTCATCCCAAGCCTTTTTGCTGTGCTGTAGTAATATTAATGCTCTCGTCCCATGCTTTTTCTGGCTGACCAAGCAGTGTGCACGATCTGTTATGTATGTCATAACCTACGTAATTTCGGTGGTTATAACACCACAGGAGGACACAGTGTGAGTTTTGACTTTGTTTTTGCAGAAAAAAGAAATAATAACCTTTCATAACTGCCCATGCCTTTGTGTTCATTAACTCTTTCAGTGAGGTTAGTTTTTTATTGAACCATTGTATTTTTACTGAAGCAGCCACTGTATTCATTAACAAGATTACTTATGTAAAACATCATTATTCCTAGTATAATTGGTGTTATTTTGTTTGTTATTGCATTTAACAAATGTAAAGTGTCTATTATTCACATAAAAACACAGAACAACAAGGACCTGGTGAAAAAGAAAATGTTGCGTATTGATAATTTCTTTGAAAAATTTATAAAAATTACCTATTATGACCAAAAAGGGTTGGCGGAGGGTTAGTGCCCCTCCCCGGAAAACAACTAACTAAAAAAACAAACAATAAGCCTCGGACAAGGACTGACCAAACGTTGACGACCAAGGACCGGACAAAGGACATTGCAATTGGAACGTGGAATGTAAGGGGAGCAAATGATGAGGTGAAAGAGAGAGAGATTGTCCAGGTCCTTGAGGATGCGAAAGTGGATGTAAGTGGAATAACTGAAACAAAATGGAGAGGAGAAAGTGTGAGAGAATGGGAGTATGGATGGGGTATATGTGCAGGAGTAGGTGAGAATGAGAGGGCAAAGGAAGGAGTATGTATAGTTGTGAGTAAAAGATGGAAGAGGAGCATAAGACAGTATGGATCAGTTGGATCAAGGATTGTGTGGGTAAAGTTGAAAGTTGGAATACAAATGTGGGCGATTGTCTGTGTGTATGCGCCAACGCAAGATCGTGCTAGAAGAGTGAGAGAAGAGTTCTGGACAAATGTAGAAGTGTGCATGGAAAAGTTTGGAAGGAATGAGAGAGTGTTTTTGATTGGTGATATGAATGGTAAAGTTGGGAATGTGAAGGTGGATGGAATAGTTGGTGAGTGGGGTGTGCCTGCTGAGATAGATGAGAATGGGAGTGCGTTAGTGGACATTTGTGCTGGGAGGGGGTTGGTGATAGCCAATACCCTCTTCAGGCATAAAATGATCCACAGGTATACATGGCGAGTGATGAGAAGGGTGGGTGGTGAATTGAGCGAAAGGAAGGCAATGATTGATTATGTGTGTGTGGATGAAAAGATGCGAAGATGTATATTGGATGCAAGAGTTTATAGAGGTTGGGGGAGTGGACTTTCTGACCACAACTTGGTGGTGGCAAGAGTTAAAGTTCAAGTAAGATGGAGGAATAGAAGAAGGGAAAGACGAGAGGAAGGAGTAGTTGTGAGGAGTAGACTGTAGCACCAGTCGAGCAGGGCAGTACTCCCGAGGTGGATGGAAAGCTGATGACAGGGAGTGCTGGAGCTCCCGTTTCATCAGCCCTCAGGACTAGTTCCTGACCATCCCCCTTTGCTGAACTTTTTCAGTGTCTCAGTTACACAGAGAGTAGGCCAGCATGCTCTCCAGTACAAATTTCTCTATCTATCTTCACCAAACTACATGCACAGTACACACTACACTTCCTATTCAAAATTTACCAAAATGGCGTCAATTCACCCAGCCTCGGAGTCCCCAGGGGGGGGGACCATAAATGCCCCCGCCATTTGCCCCTCTCCCGGTGACGACTCGAGGTGCCTGGAACCACTGTCTGACTCTCTTCTTCTTCATTTCTGCAACATTCGCGGCCTTTCATCTAACTTTCGCTCTGTTGAGCACCACCTCTCCTCCTCTAAACCTCACCTTCTTTTTCTAACGGAGACTCAGCTGTCTGAGGCAACTGACAGCAAACCCTTTTCTGTATCCTCCTACTTTCTCTATACTCATTTCAAAGCCAAAGGTGGCTGTTGTGTATACATACGCAACGACTTATCTTGCTCTCGTGTTCCTGAACTTGATTCTTCTGAATTCTCCACTCTCTGGCTTCGGCTTTCCTGTCATTCTCTCACTAAATATATCTGTGCTGTTTACTTATCCCCTAATTCTACTGACTATCAAAAATTCTTCGACTATCTTACTTCTACGATGGAACACATTCTGTCCATTTCTCCTTTCTCTGAAATCTCCATTCTTGGAGATTTCAATGTTCACCACCACCTTTGGCTCTCCTCTCCTTTCACGGATCCACCTGGTGAACAAGCCTACATCTTTTCTATCCTTAATGACCTAGAGCAGCTTGTACAGCACCCTACCCGTATCCCTGACCGCCTTGGAGAGAGCTCCAACATACTTGACCTCTTCCTCACAACTAATCCTTCTGCTTACTCTGTTAATCTTTTCTCTCCGTTGGGCTCCTCCGATCACAACCTTATTACCTTAACCTGTCCTATCGCTCCAGTACGGCCTGCGGACCCTCCAGGGAAACGTCGTCTCTGGCATTTTGGAGCTGCGGACTGGGAGGCCCTCAGGCAGTACTTCTTTGATTTTCCCTGGAATGATTATTGCTTCCATGGCCGTGAGCCATCTGAGTGTGCCTTGCGCATTACGGAGGTTATTCTCTCGGGCATGGAAGCATACATTCCTTTCTCATATCCTTTGACTAACGCAAGAAAGCCTTGGTTTAATCACACTTGTTCTAATGCTGTCCGCAACAAGGAGAAGGCCTACAAAAGGTACCGGAGCCAACCCACCCCTGAATCACATAATCTTTACGTTTCTGCCCGGAATCGTGCTAAGTCTGTTCTTCGCTCTACTAAAAATAATTTCATCCATACTAAATGCTCTCAACTCTCCAACTCGAATTCTTCCCGCTCCTTCTGGCACCTTGCCAAAAATCTTTCTAACAACTTTACCTCATCATCCTTCCCTCCTCTTTTCTACTCTGATGGTTCTGTAGCTATTTCTTCTACTGATAAAGCAGATCTCTTCGCACAGACTTTCTCCTCCAATTCCACCTTAGACGATTCCGGTGCTGTTCCTCCATCACTTCCCCCCTCTGACTTCCTCATGGCTGACATTAAAATTTCTTCAGTTGATGTATTTTCTGCCATTACTGGCCTCAGTACTAACAAGGCATATGGGCCTGATGGGGTCCCTCCTGTTGTTCTCAAAAACTGTGCTTCTGTGCTTACACCCTGCCTAGGCAAACTATTTCGCCTTTGTCTGTCAACTTGTACCTTTCCTTCTTGCTGGAAGTTTGCTCTCATTCAGCCAGTCCCAAAGAAGGGTGACCACTCCCAACCCTCCAACTATCGTCCAATTGCTTTAACGTCCTGTATTTCAAAAGTTTTCAAGTCAATTCTTAATAAAAAAATTTTAAGGCATCTTTCCTATCACAACCTTCTTTCCGATCGTCAGTATGGGTTCCGTCAGGGACGCTCCACTGGCGATCTTCTCACCTACCTTTCAGACTCCTGGTCATCCTCCTTTCGGGACTTTGGCGAAAGCTTTGCCATTGCACTTGACATCTCAAAGGCTTTCGATCGAGTCTGGCATAAATCTTTAATTTCCAAACTGCCCTCCTACGGTTTCTATCCTTCTATCTGTACCTTCATCGCTAGCTTCCTTTCTGGTCGTTCTATAGCTGCTGTCGTAGACGGCCATCGTTCTTCTCCTAGATCTATCAACAGTGGTGTTCCTCAGGGCTCTGTCCTATCACCAACTCTCTTCCTTTTATTCATCAATGATCTTCTAAGCTGTACATCTAACCCTATCCACTCATACGCTGATGACTCCACCCTTCACCTTTCCATTCGGTTCCAAACGCCCATCTCAACAGTTACTTCAAGAAATAAGGGATGAGGCTATGGCACACCTAATGTCTGACTTGGCTCATATCTCTGACTGGGGTAAAAATAATATGGTTGTCTTTAATGCTTCTAAGACTCAGTTCTTACACCTATCAACCCGACAAAATCTTTCACAGGTATACCCACTAATGTTTAATAATATTCAGATTAATCCTGCATCATCCTTGAACATGCTTGGGGTTTCATTTACTCGGGACTTATCTTGGAAAGATCATATTACATCTCTTGTAAAATCTGCTTCCAAGAGATTGGGTGTGCTAAGCCGACTCCGCTCTTTCTTTACCCCTTCACAATTGTTGACTCTATACAGGGGTTTTATCCGCCCCTGTGTGGAGTACAACTCTCATGTGTGGGGAGGCTCCCCACATACAGCTCTTCTCAATAGGGTGGAGTCAAAGGCTTTTCGTCTCATCAACTCTCCTCCTCTTACTGACTCCCTTCAACCTCTGTCTCTTCGCCGCACTGTTGCATCTTTATCTTTTTTCTATCGCTACTTTAATGGTCACTGCTCCTCTGAACTGTCTGCTTGCATTCCTCCACCTCTATGACGGGCGCGTAGCACCCGTCTGGCAGCAAACTCTCATCCCTCTTCTGTCCAACTCTCTAATGCAAGAGTTAACCGTTACTCCCAGTCTTTCATTCATGCAACAGGTCAGCTCTGGAACTGTCTCCCTCTGTCTGTATTTCCTCCTGCCTATGATCTCCAGTCTTTCAAACGCAGTGTGTCCAGGCATCTCAAAATGATCGGATCTTGAATTTGGCTCTCTATTGTATTTTGTTTTTCTCTTGGAGGGAACTGTTACTGCGGGCTCATGGCCTTTGGTTCCTTCTTCCTCGCACCAAAAAAAAAAAAAAAAAAAAAAAAAAAAAAAGTTGCAAGGAGAGTGGAAAGGTTACAAGAGGATGAGAAAAAGGCAGAGTATAAGAGAGAAGTGGAGGAACGATTGGGCAAATATGAGTTGGAGCAGATGGGGGACGTGGAAGGTGTGTGTAGAATATTTACAGAAGAAATATGTGCAGCATGTGATGTGGTGTGTGGAAGGAAGAGAAGACGGAGGGGGGTGCAAGGAACAGCGTGGTGGACTGAAGAGGTGAAACGGGCTGTGGCACAAAAGAAGAAAGGATACAATGAAAGGATGAGAAATAGGGGCGTGGAAGAAGTTGAGAGGCAGAAGAGAGAGTTATATGTAGAAAGAAAGAGAGAGGTGAAAAGATTAGTAAGAGAGAGTAAGAAGAGAGTGGATGAGGAATTTGGAAGGAATTTGAGTGTAAAGTGGAGGGACTGTAAGAAAATGTTCTGGAAAGAGGTGAAAAGAGTAAGACAGGGTGGAAGTGGAGTTAGCAGGGGAGTGAAAGATAAAAATGGTAGATTACTAGTGGAGAAGGGAGAAAAAGTGAGCAGATGGAGAGAACACTTTAAGGAATTGTTGAACGTGGAGGATGGAAGTAATGCGAGTATAAGTGGCTGGGGAATGGCTGGAAGAAGGAGGGAGGTGAGAAGGCAGGAAGAAATCAGTAGGATAGAAGTTGTGGAAGCAATGAAGAAAGTTAAATCAGGGAAAGCCCCAGGAATTGATGGAGTGTGTGGTGAAATGCTGAAGCATGGGGGAGAGATAGTAGTAGAATGGATGTGGAAGATGTGCAGATTGGCCTGGGAGGAAGGTAGAGTCCCGGAGGATTGGAAGTCAGGTATAATTATTCCCTTGTACAAAGGAAAAGGGGAAAAAGAAGTGTGTGGTAATCATAGGGGCATTTGTCTTCTTAGTATAATAGGAAAAGTATATGGTAGGATACTTATTGACAGAGTTAGAGAAAGAACAGAGAAATTAGTTGGAGAAGAACAGGGAGGCTTTAGGAAGGGAAGAGGTTGTGTAGATCAGATATTCATTCTCAGATCTTTAGTGGAAAAGTTTCTAGAGGAGGGGAAGAAGTTGTATGCGGCTTTCATGGATTTGGAGAAAGCATATGACAGGGTGGATAGGCAAGGATTGTGGAAAGTGTTAAGAATATACAGAATAGATGGGAAGTTGTTGAATGCTGTGAAGAGTATGTACGATGGTGCGAAGGCTGCAGTGCGTGTGGATGGTGAACTAAGTGAATTTTTCTCTTTGAAAGTTGGGTTGAAACAGGGATGTGTCATGTCTCCATGGTTGTTCAATCTGTACATGGATGGGGTAATAAAAGAGGTACAAGGTAGGGTAGTGGATGTTGGAGTGGCCCTGGTGAGAGAGGATAGTGTTTGGAAACTCCCTGTACTGTTGTTTGCAGATGATACCGTTTTGTTGAGTGAAGACGAAGGGGAGCTGCAAGGCTTGGTGGATGAGTTTGAGAGAGTGTGTAAGAAATGGAATCTAAAGGTGAATGTAGGGAAGAGTAAAGTGATGGTCTTTGAGAGAGGTGAAGTCAGTGAATGTACAGCGAGGTTGGATGGTGAGGAATTGGAAAATGTGAGTACGTTTAAGTACTTGGGTAGTGTGATGAGTAAGGATGGAGGTTTGGAGGGTGAAGTGCTTGAAAGGGTACAGCAGGGAAGAAAGGTTGCTGGTTCTTTGAAAGCAGTGATAAGAAACAGGGAAGTGAGCATGGAAGTGAAAAAGTTACTACATGACAGTATTGTGATACCAACTCTAACGTACGGAAGTAAAGCTTGGACGTTGTTGGAAGGACACAAGTCAAGAGTGAGAGCCGTGGAAATGAGTTATTTAAGAGGAGCCTGTGGAGTCACATGGAGAGACAGGCTGACGAATGAGGATATAAAGAAGCGTTGTGGTGTTGATGTGGATGTGACAGGAAGTGTTATGAGGAACACACTGAGGTGGTTTGGCCATGTTGAGAGGATGGAGGGTGAAAGACTGACGAAAAGAGTGTATGTGAGTGAGGTGGAGGGGGAAAGAGGGAGGGGGAGGCCAAGGATGAGATGGAGAGATGGGGTGGAGAGGTATATGAGAGAGGGGGGTGTGAGTTGGGAGCAGGGGAGTGAAATGGCGGGGGACAGGGCGACTTGGAGGCGATTTGTTTGTGGCCACCCCAAACGGGATTCAGGCGTCTGGCAATAGATAGATAGATAGATAGACCAGGTATATTCATAATCAACCATTCTACAGACATTCAACTTTATCTTACAACATAAAGGAACTCACTAGCTATTGTCATGCAGTACTAGTTTATGCATAAAAGTACCAGCATCGTATAGTAATATGTCAATTTTTTTTTTCGAGTAAAAACAAAAGAACCTTTACTAAAAAGTTTTTGGATAAAGTAGACACAATCAGCTTTAAGATGATGTAAACGCCGTTATCCTAGGTATAAGAGTTTTTGCGGTATCATTCTTCAAAGTTGTAAAAACTTTAAAAGCGATATCTGCCACTTTTATAATATGGCGCATGGGTATACTCTTGCACGCGGGCCCTCATATATATATATATATATATATATATATATATATATACACATATATTCATTTATATATATATCTATATATATACATATATATATATATATATATATATATATATATATATATATATATATATGTGTGTGGCCAACGGCCAATCCACGTTGAGTACACCGCTTCCCGTCCAATCAGCGAAGTTAAGCAACATTGGGTCTGGTTAGTACCTGGATGGGTGACCGCCTGGGAACACCAGATGTTGTTGGCATCCCTACGTGTCAAGTGGGGTTGGTGGAGGATTAGTGCCCCTCCCTGTAAAACAATTAACTCTAAGCCCTTGGCCACCCCGTTTGGGATACATGGCGTCTGGCAATTAATGAAAAATGAATGAATGAGCATTTTTATGAATCATAACCAGCGGCGAACTAGCACAAGTGGGAAGGTCATACGCCATCGTAATTTTCATTGCTTTCACAGAGTTTTTTTTTTTTGGAATATGGATTCCAAACTATTTGAGAATCATAGAATAGTGTTTCTAGTGATAATATCAGGCTGTGGTAATCATACTACGCGTTGTCGGGAAGTGTAAAGTGGAGACTTCGTTACCCAACTTCAGAGGTCTCCACAAGTCCTACGGTACTCGACAAAGGCTCAACAAACACCCCAGGAGAAAGCTGAAGGTATGTGCCATAAGCATATGTGATTTTAATGTTCTAGGACTAATAACTGATTTTTGGCAAAATATTTTTAGAGAGTCTGTTGGAGCGCGAATATGCCCGCGGGTGCCGCAAGAAAAAGCGAAACAAGCCCACGGTTAAAGGGTTAATGTGGTGAAGTTATAACACAGTACAGTACCACAGTGGTAGTCAAAACAGTTTAAAAACCATTCGTATGATCCAGACTAATGTCTGATATATCGGAAAATGTCTGGGTTAGGAGGGGGAAGTCCAGATGTCGCTTTTATCGGAATTTCGTATTTTTCGGAATGGTTTGGGCCCCAATTAGTAATAGTGAGGTCTTACTGCATTTATATATAAATATATAAATATATATATATATATATATATATATATATATATATAAATATATATATATATATATATATATATATATATATATATATATATATATACTGTATATATATACAGGTAACTCGCACGGAACACGATCTCACGGAACGCGCTCGCAATTATACACGGTAAGGGCTTGGATACATATAAGACAACGTAAGATTAAAAAACCATTATGAAAACTACAAATTAATGCAGGAGAGGCCTTTGAAAGATCAAATCCTCGAACGTCACCGCAGCGCGCAGTTTGTTTTGATTACGTGACGATCTAGGCGGGAAATTATTCAGTGAGTGAGACATTCCCGAGTACAGTAGCACAGTATTTGTAAGTTAATTATTTACAGTACTGTACTGTTCTGGTAAGTTTATGTGCAACTTAAAGTACTATTAAATAACGTTAAAGCAAGAAATAAAGTCTTATAACCAGTTTACCTGATAGGCGTCAGAATATTGCCTTTTTTATTTGTTCGTTTTTTCCACAATACTGTACAGTATTTGTAAGTTAAATATTTACTGTTCTCGTATGTACTGTACTTGTAAGCACTTAAATAAAGTTAAATAATTAAATAAAGCCTTGTAACCAGTTAACCCGAATTATATGATTACCCATGATCGGCGTCGGAATATTGCCTTTTTTGTTTGTTCATTAAACTCTTACTGTACTGCTTTTCTACAGTACTGTATTTGTAAGTTAAATATTTACTGTTCTGGTATGTACTTGTAAGCAATTAAAGCATTAAATAAAGCCTTGTAACCAGTTAACCTGATTTATATGATTACCCATGATCGGCGTCGGAATATTGCCTTTTTTGTTTGTTCGTTAAAGACTTATAATAAAAGAAAAATACATTTTTGTCTTGGTATCTTTACCTATTTGCTCAGGTTTGCTGTAATGGTTTGGATCATTTGATGCAATGAAACTTGTAGAAAACTGTGAATAAACTTTCGGGAAGTGAACGAAAATCTGGGACATGAGACTGACCTTGACTTCACCCTCTCATGTATCATGTGTCAGTTCACCACCAGCTATCGTGATGAGTGGATGTACGATTTTTTCGCTCGTGGCCATGCCTAACCACGCATAGGTACACCCATTATCTCGACCCAGACAGAAAATACAATCTTTTTCCTCCCTTGCAAAACACAAACAACCACCCTGTTTACGAGACAGCAATATATATTGCGAAAATAACAAGGTAAAATGATAAAGATGAACGTAAAATGATAGAGAAAGATGAACATGTTATGACGGAAGAAGTACGTTTTCCCCGTCTGTAAACGTATTTATTTCTGCTTTGTATCTGTATTCGTAATAATTAGACTTATTGTTAGTTCTGAAACTGCATTACGATTCTATTTTTAGCCATTCTCGTGGTGTGGGAGCTGGAAGTTGTGACACAACTTCCTTATTGCTAATCGGACTGACCCTCCACTTTATTCTCCCGTGGCAGAGTCTAGCCTTGGAGGACGTGCAGTTTTCTCATTTAGGACTGAAAATTCAACTCTTTCGCTCCCTTTTCCAAGCATGGGCACAATGATAACGTAAAAAATAACTCGAAACTACCATAAATATGTATCAAAAAGGTGAAAATGTATTCATAACATTTTTTTTTTTCAGCCATTCCTAACAGATTATGTACTGAAATCATTCGATATCACAGTACTGCACTTCTAAGTTAAATATGTACTGTTCTGGTATGTACTTGTAAGTTAAAGCACTGGTACCAGTTAACCTGATTTATATGATTACCAATGATCGGCGTCGGAATGTTTCCTTGTGTTTACGTACAGTATTTGTGTGTTGAAGTTTTGCTCTGGAGTACTGTATTTGTGAGTTATAACATTAAATAAACCTTCTAACCACTTAAAGTGCTTTCTAGTGATTACCAGTGACAGATAACAGCAAAACAACACATTAGGGGGGTCTAGGGAGCAAAATACGGAGTAGTTTAAATATACGCGATTTCGCACCTAACACGGCACGGTATATATAAATATATATACTATATATATATATATATATATATATATATATATATACAGTAATCCCTGTACTTTCCGGACGTCCACTTTACGGACACCCCACTTACCGGCAATTGTGGGCCTGGACCTTCAGAACCCAAAAATGGCCAAAAAATTAAAGAAATCCCCCCAAAATCCTAATTTTTTCCCAACCATAATTTTAAATTGTCGCGCAGCATCGAACAGCTGTTACATCACAGACCCTTCACCCTTTCCTTCCTCCTCCCTCCCCCCTCCCCTCTCAGGGTTGCCATTTGGTATTTTTCATTACCAAATGTGGGCCAATTTGGTAATGAAAAATTTGTTTGGTAATGAATGAGAATAATGCAATACCAAATGAATTTTTCACATGTATGATGATACACAGGATGAAGATGGTGATTGTCTGCTCTCTCTGATTAATCTGCTAGCCTACATAGCGTGAAAATAATCAACATGCTCTTAATTATAAGGAGAGTGATTACATTTATTTACAGTGAAGAATAAATGCTTCCTTTAAGAATTTGGTAATGAAAACTGAGGAGTTTGGTAATGTGGCCAAGTTCATATCTGGCAATCCCGTTCCCAGTTACTGCCTAACCTTCGTTCAGGGAAGACGTTCATTGTAATCGATGCTGCATGTGCTTGTTTTTTGTGAATAAACAGTGAATAAACCACAGTACCACGCCACTAGACCACATGGGAATTTACAGTGTTGTGCAGTGTTATGAAATTAGAATTTAGAGTGCAAAGGATTAACTGCGGAGTGAGTGTCGAGTGCAAAGTGGCAGCTGGAATGGCGGTTGAAACTGGTGTGGTTCAGTTAATAAGAATGTGCAGTGTTAAACAATTATAACTCACAGTGCAAAGACGTACAGAAATGACAATGATTAGGTGGATGTGTAGTGCGTCCCTGTGTCCAAGGCCTGGAGGGGCTGGGTTTACGATGGAAGAGTTGAGAGGTAGGATGGGACTGGAGTGTATTGGTGTTGTGATGAGGAGAGGTAGATTGAGATGGTTTGGACATGTGGAGAGGATGGGGGATGATTATTGGGTGAAGAAGGTGAGAAGTGTTAATATTGGGGGTGGGGTTATGAGGGGTAGACCGAGAAAGACATGGGACGAGATCATTAAGTGTGACCTCAGGGTTAGGGGACTGAACAGGGAGGCTGCAATGGATCGTGCAGCATGGAGAGCCGCCATTAGGTGACCAATGCCGACACATGCAAGCATGTTGGAGCCTTTAAAAACGAAAACGAGTCCAAAGAATTACGTGCAGCACAACACTGGATTACTGTATGTGCTTCAAGAACATTTTCACAACTACCAGAGCCTTAGAGAGTTAGAGGAGGCAGCCACAAACGTGCTGTAAGTACAGTACAGTACCCTGTATGCTGCTAGGCCTAAATATTTTCCATACTCACTTCTAATTCCTTATTCTCTGGTTCCATTTCATTTATTTCATGCTTTATGTCCATTATTGGTGTGAATAGGGTCTTAAATAGGTTTAAATAAGTACTATGCATGTCTGGTAGGGAGTTATTTAGGTGGCTTTCAAAGTTAGGCTGGGTTAGGGTCCAAAAGTACCAGTCCAGCAGTCAGATGCCCACTTTCCGGACGGGACCACTTTCCAGACATGCTTTTGGCTCTATTACATCGGATAGTGGAGGGATTACTGTGTATATATATATATATATATATATATATATATATATATATATATATATATATATATATATATATACAGTAGAACCTCTCTCATTCGGACTATATGGAGGGAAGGGTTGTCCGAATTAGCAGATTGTCCAGACCATCAGGGTAATCTCCAATTCATACCAAAAACTATCTACATATGGTATTTTTGTTAATTATTAACATATGTGGCATATGTCAACCCTACATAACTGCAAAAAATGAAAGGATACTAAAATAACCAAACTAATCATGAACGATAGTTTTCTATCTATCTATCTATTGCCAGACGCCTCATTCCCGTTTGGGGTGGCCACAAACAAATCGTCTCCAAGTCGCCCTGTCCCCCGCCATTTCACTCCCCTGCTCCCAACTCACACCCCCCTCTCTCATATACCTCTCCACCCCATCTCTCCATCTCATCCTCGGCCTCCCCCTCCCTCTTTCCCCCTCCACCTCACTCACATACACTCTCTTCGTCAGTCTTTCACCCTCCATCCTCTCCACATGGCCAAACCACCTCAGTGTGTTCCTCATAACGCTTCCTATCACATCCACATCAACACCACAACGCTCCTTTATATCCTCATTCGTCAGCCTGTCTCTCCATGTGACTCCACAGGCTCCTCTTAAATAACTCATTTCCACGGCTCTCACTCTTGACTTGTGTCCTTCCAACAACGTCCAAGCTTCACTTCCGTACGTTAGAGTTGGTATCACAATACTGTCATGTAGTAACTTTTTCACTTCCATGCTCACTTCCCTGTTTCTTATCACTGCTTTCAAAGAACCAGCAACCTTTCTACCCTGCTGTACCCTTTCAAGCACTTCACCCTCCAAACCTCCATCCTTACTCATCACACTACCCAAGTACTTAAACGTACTCACATTTTCCAATTCCTCACCATCCAACCTCGCTGTACATTCACTGACTTCACCTCTCTCAAAGACTATCACTTTACTCTTCCCTACATTCACCTTTAGATTCCGTTTCTTACACACTCTCTCAAACTCATCCACCAAGCCTTGCAGCTCCCCTTCGGCTTCACTCAACAACACAGTATCATCTGCAAACAACAGTACAGGGAGTTTCCAAACACTATCCTCTCTCACCAGGGCCACTCCAACATCCACTACTCTACCTTGTACCTCTTTTATTACCCCATCCATGTACAGATTGAACAACCATGGAGACATGACACATCCCTGTTTCAACCCAACTTTCAAAGAGAAAAGTTCACTTAGTTCACCATCCACACGCACTGCAGCCTTCGCACCATCGTACATACTCTTCACAGTATTCAACAACTTCCCATCTACTCCATATATTCTTAACACTTTCCACAATCCTAGTCTATCCACCCTGTCATATGCTTTCTCCAAATCCATGAAAGCCGCATACAACTTCTTTCCCTTCTCTAGAAACTTTTCCACTAAAGATCTGAGAATGAATATCTGATCTACACAATCTCTTCCCTTCCTAAAGCCTCCCTGTTCTTCTCCAACTAATTTCTCTGTTCTTTCTCTAACTCTGTCAATAAGTATCCTACCATACACTTTTCCTATTATACTAAGAAGACAAATGCCCCTATGATTACCACACACTTCTTTTTCCCCTTTTCCTTTGTACAAGGGAATAACTATACCTGACTTCCAATCCTCCGGGACTCTACCTTCCTCCCAGGCCAATCTGCACATCTTCCACATCCATTCTACTAATATCTCTCTCCCATGCTTCAGCATTTCACCACATACTCCATCAATTCCTGGGGCTTTCCCTGATTTAACTTTCTTCATTGCTTCCACAACTTCTATCCTACTGATTTCTTCCTGTCTTCTCACCTCCCTCCTTCTCCCAGCCATTCCCCAGCCACTTATACTCGCATTACTTCCATCCTCTACGTTTAACAATTCCTTAAAGTGTTCTCTCCATCTGCTCACTTTTTCTCCCTTCTCCACTAGTAATCTACCATTTTTATCTTTCACTCCCCTGCTAACTTCACTTCCACCCTGTCTTACTCTTTTCACCTCTTTCCAGAACATTTTCTTACAGTCCCTCCACTTTACACTCAAATTCCTTCCAAATTCCTTATCCACTCTCTTCTTACTCTCTCTTACTAATCTTTTCACCTCTCTCTTTCTTTCTACATGTAACTCTCTCTTCCGCCTCTCAACTTCTTCCACGCCCCTATTTCTCATCCATTCATTGTATGCTTTCTTCTTTTGTGCCACAGCCCGTTTCACCTCTTCAGTCCACCACGCTGTTCCTTGCACCCCCCTCCGTCTTCTCTTCCTTCCACATACCACATCACATGCTGCACATATTTCTTCTGTAAATATTCTACACACACCTTCCACGTCCCCCATCTGCTCCAACTCATATTTGCCCAATCGTTCCTCCACTTCTCTCTTATACTCTGCCTTTTTCTCATCCTCTTGTAACCTTTCCACTCTCCTTGCAACTACTCCTTCCTCTCGTCTTTCCCTTCTTCTATTCCTCCATCTTACTTGAACTTTAATTCTGGCCACCACCAAGTAGTGGTCAGAAAGTCCACTCCCCCAACCTCTATAAACTCTTGCATCCAATATACATCTTCACATCCTTTCATCCACACACATAATCAATCATTGCCTTCCTTTCACTCAGTTCATCACCCACCCTTCTCAACACTCGCCATGTATACCTGTGGATCATTTTATGCCTGAAGAGGGTATTGGCTATCACCAACCCCCTCCCAGCACAAATGTCCACTAACGCACTCCCATTCTCATCTATCTCAGCAGGCACACCCCACTCACCAACTATTCCATCCACCTTCACATTCCCAACTTTACCATTCATATCACTAATCAAAAACACTCTCTCATTCCTTCCAAACTTTTCCATGCACACTTCTACATTTGTCCAGAACTCTTCTCTCACTCTTCTAGCACGCTCTTGCGTTGGCGCATACACACACACAATCGCCCACATTTATATTCCAACTTTCAACTTTACCCACACAATCCTTGATCCAACTGATCCATACTGTCTTATGCTCCTCTTCCATCTTTTACTCACAACTATACATACTCCTTGTATTGCATAATTTACAGGTAAGGCCATGACAAGAAACTAGCCGACATTTTAAATTGTAGTAAGTGACTAAGGCCCATGTAGGTAAAAAAATTAATTAATTAATTAACTGTAATATTCGGAATAAAAATAAAACTTATGTAGGCAAAAAATTACATTGTCATCTTTGGCATATTGATAATGCCCATATGGGCAAGAAGCTAATGTTTGATGTACAAGTAAAGCATATTTAAGTACAAAAAATAACCTACAGTAATCATTAAACAATGCAGAATATTCTGACCCATTTTTGTGGAAGCAAACTCCTCCTTTTAACACCTTTATTCACTGTAGAAGCTATACTTGCATTAAGGGGCATGGTAAGGAGGATTAACTTTTGAAATACAGCGTAAAAATATAAATGGTTGGTGAACTAGTTGATGGAACGAATGCTAGCGTGTGTTTAAACAGGCGCCCATGTTGCGACCTAGCGTGATCCGAGACTAAACGAATGACGATCGCTTTCTGCGCCGATACTGAAAATGACTTTAGAATTATTTTCAACATTTTTTTGGAGCTTAATATTTTTAAATTTTGTCCGAATTAACAGAAATCCAGATCAAAGGGGTCCGGACCAAAGAAGTTCTACTATATATTGGTAGGTGGTGGCAACCATCATCTACTCACTTGATGTAGTGCTGCCTACAGTTTCCTTAGCCTTTATCATTCTTTTTCTGTGCTTGCCCTCCTCTATTCCTATTTCTCCCATCTTTCCTATCACTTCTCATTGCTTTTCTTTCCTTTACAGGTGGCTTTACATTGAGTGACAAACCAAATGGTTTCCTGTAAGCCAAGAAACCATTTACAGCGCTCGGTGGTAACCATATAACCAAACCAAATGTGCTCCATACGTGTCAACAAGTGGGTTGGTGGAGGGTTAGTGCCCCTCCCCATAAAACAAATAACTCAAAAGTTAAATGGTCACCCCTTACGGGATTGTGGCGTCTGGCAATTATATATATATATATATATATATATATATATATACAGTAATCCCTCTCATATCCGAACGCCCAATATCCGAACATCCCCACTAACCGGACATAATCCTCCTGGGATCCAGTATTCCCAAAATGGGCCAAAACCCACAAAAAATTCGAAAAAAATCTGACTTTTTTCCCACCCGTAATTTGAAATTCCCGCCTGGCGCCGAACAGCTGTTACACCATAGTCCCTTCACCCCTTCCTTCCTCCCCCTTCCCCCTCCCCTGTCAGGGTTGCCATTTGGTATTTTTCATTACCAAGTGTGGGCCAATTTGGTAATGAAAAATTCATTTGGTAATGAATCAGAATAATGCATTACCAAATGGATTTTTCACATGTATGAGGATACACAGGATGGAGATGATGGATTGTTTGCGCTCTCTGATTAATCTGCTACCCTACATAGTGTGAAAATAATCAACATGGTGTTAGTTATAAGGGGAGTGATTACATGTATTTCCACTTGTATATATAATTAGTGAAGAATAAATGCTAGCTTTACAAATTTGGTAATGAAAAGGTAAATTTGACAATGAAAGTTGAGGAGATTGGTAATGTGGCCGTTGCGATCTGGCAACTCTGTTACCCCACCAACATCAACAGTCACAGCTTAACTCCGATCGAGAGCAGATACTCATAACAGTGCAAGACACAGGTGCTTGTTTTTTGTGAATAAACAGTGAATAAACTACAATACCTCGCCACTAGAACACACAGGAATTTACAGTATTGTGCAGTGTTAAGAAATTAGAATATAGAGTGCAGAAGATTAACTGTGGACTGCAAACTGACAGTTCAAACCAGTCCAGGAGCAAGGGACTTGTAAGTACCCAAAATGTTCTATCTATCTATCTATTGCCAGATGCCTCAATCCCGTTTGGGGTGGCCACAAACAAATCGCCTCCAAGTCGCCCTGTCCCCCGCCATTTCACTCCCCTGCTCCCAACTCACACCCCCCTCTCTCATATACCTCTCCACCCCATCCCTCCATCTCATCCTCGGCCTCCCCCTCCCTCTTCCCCCCTCCACCTCACTCACATACACTCTCTTCATCAGTCTTTCACCCTCCATCCTCTCCACATGGCCAAACCACCTCAGTGTATTCCTCATAACGCTCCCTACCACATCCACATCAACACCACAACGCTCCTTTATATCCTCATTCGTCAGCCTATCTCTCCATGTGACTCCACAGGCTCCTCTTAAATAACTCATTTCCACTGCTCTCACTCTTGACTTGTGTCCTTCCAACAACGTCCAAGCTTCACTTCCGTACGTTATAGTTGGTATCACAATACTGTCATGTAGTAACTTTTTCACTTCCATGCTCACTTCCCTGTTTCTTATCACTGCTTTCAAAGAACCAACAACCTTTCTTCCCTGCTGTACCCTTTCAAGCACTTCACCCTCCAAACCTCCATCCTTACTCATCACACTACCCAAGTACTTAAACGTACTCACATTTTCCAATTCCTCACCATCCAACCTCGCTGTACATTCACTGACTTCACCTCTCTCAAAGACCATCACTTTACTCTTCCCTACATTCACCTTCAGATTACGTTTCTTACACACTCTCCCAAACTCATCCACCAAGCCTTGCAGCTTCCCTTCGTCTTCACTCAACAACACAGTATCATCCGCAAACAACAGTACAGGGAGTTTCCAAACACTATCCTCTCTCACCAGGGCCACTCCAACATCCACTACCCTACCTTGTACCTCTTTTATTACCCCATCCATGTACAGATTGAACAACCATGGAGACATGACACATCCCTGTTTCAACCCAACTTTCAAAGAGAAAAATTCACTTAGTTCACCATCCACATGCACTGCAGCCTTCGCACCATCGTACATACTCTTCACAGCATTCAACAACTTCCCATCTACTCCATATATTCTTAACACTTTCCACAATCCTTGTCTATCCACCCTGTCATATGCTTTCTCCAAATCCATGAAAGCCGCATACAACTTCTTTCCCTTCTCTAGAAACTTTTCCACTAAAGATCTAAGAATGAATATCTGATCTACACAGCCTCTTCCCTTCCTAAAGCCTCCCTGTTCTTCTCCAACTAATTTCTCTGTTCTTTCTCTAACTCTGTTTAATATTGTATAAACTCACCTCTAAAACCTCATTTTATGGTTCTTTTGCATTTATTTCAGCCTTTTATGTTCCTTATTGGTGTGATTTGGGTCTTAAATAGGTGCAATGCATGTCCAGAGGGAGTTGTATAGGTGTTTTTCTGAGTTAGGGTCCATAGGTACAAGTCCATAAGCTGGGGCTCAATATCCGGACAGGACCGCTATCCGGACCTGCCTATGGCTCTATTACGTCGGATATTGGAGGGATTACTGTATATATATATATACATACAGTATATACAGGGGTTCAGTTGAAATAAGAAATGAATATGTTGAGAGCAAGAAGCACGTAAAGAGACTAGTGAAGAGGAAAAAGATGAAGGTAAATGAGGATCTAGGAAGAAAAATGAATCCGAACTACTCTGAAAACAGAAAGTTATTCTTGAAAAAGGTGTGGAAATGTAGAAGTGAAAGCGGAAAGAAATGGAATGGTGTGAAGGATGCAGGTGGTAGATTATCAACCCATGGAGATGAAGTAAGGACCAGATGGAAAGAATATTTTGAAAGCCTGATGAATGGGGATAGAGAGAGCAGAGCAGCTGTAAACATGATTGGTTTTGGGGGGGTGCAGAGAAGAAATACAGTGCCAGGAGATGCGACACTCGCACAGGTGAAGAGTGCTGTGAAGCGGCTGAAAAATGGGAAAGCAGCTGGGGTTGATGAGGTGTATGCAGAGATGCTTAAATGTAATGGATAGAATGGAATTAAGTGCTTGTTGGAGATATGTAAGAAGGCATGGATGAGTGAAATTGTGCCTGCAGAGTGGAAAAAGGCTGTGATTTTACCCTTGTACAAAAATAAAGGTGCATGAAGTGAGTGCAAGAATTATCGTGGCATAAGCTTACTGAGTGTGGTAGGGAAGGTACAGTATATGGAAGAATTATTAAAGAGAAAGTAAGAGAGATATCAGAAGTCCTAGTGAGTGATGAACAGGGGGTCTTTAGGAGTGGCAGAGGGTGTGTGGACCAAATATTTGTGAGACAGATACTAGAGAAGGCTTGTGAGAAGGACCATAAGGTGTTTATGGCATTCATGGATCTGGAAAAAGCAAATGACAAAGTGGACAGAGAAGGATTGTGGAAAGTTTTGCGCATGTACGGTGTAGAGGGTAAGCTGCTAGGTGCCATCAAGAGTTTTTATTATGGTAGTGAAGCATGTGTCAGGGTTAATGGGCATCTATGTGAATGGTTCACGATCAGTGTGGGCGTGCGACAAGGTTGTTTGATGTCCCCATGGTTGCTCAATGTATATATGGATGGGGTGATGAGAGAAGTGAAAACACCAGTAGTGAAGAGAGGGATGGCACTGGTAATGAATGGTAATGAATGGAATATCTCAAATTTGTTGTATGCTAATGATGCAGTACTGCTTGCAAGTACCAGACAAGAACTTGGAAGTCTAGTGCAGAGTTTTCCTGATGTCTGTAAGCGTCGTTCCTTGAGAGTAAATGTAGAAAAGAGTAAAGTGATGGTTACTGAGAGAGAAGGTGACTCCCAGTGCAATGTAACAGTGAATGGAGAGAGACTGGAACTGATGAGAGAGTTCAATTACCTGGATACAGTGATAGAAAAGAGAGGAAAATGTGCAAAAGAAGTTGAAAGTAGTGACACAAGGAAGAAAAGTAGCTGGTGCAATGAAGGTCTTGATAAAAAACAGAGGCTTGAGTGTTGCAGCGGCACGAGGCTTACATGAAGGAGTGTTAGTGCCAACTTTAACATATGGATATGAGACTATGGTGTGGCATGAAAATGAAAAGTCACGAGTAAGAGCAGTGGAGATGGGACTGCTGAGAAATGTATGTGGAGTACAGAGGGTGGATGGGATACGAAATAATGTCTATCTATCTATCTATTGCCAGACGCCTCAATCCCGTTTGGGGTGGCCACAAACAAATCGCCTCCAAGTCGCCCTGTCCCCCGCCATTTCACTCCCCTGCTCCCAACTCACACCCCCCTCTCTCATATACCTCTCCACCCCATCTCTCCATCTCATCCTCGGCCTCCCCCTCCCTCTTTCCCCCTCCACCTCACTCACATACACTCTCTTCGTCAGTCTTTCACCCACCATTCTCTCCACATGGCCAAACCCCCTCAGTGTGTTCCTCATAACGCTTCCTATCACATCCACATCAACACCACAACGCTCCTTTATATCCTCATTCGTCAGCCTGTCTCTCCATGTGACTCCACAGGCTCCTCTTAAATAACTCATTTCCACGGCTCTCACTCTTGACTTGTGTCCTTCCAACAACGTCCAAGCTTCACTTCCGTACGTTAGAGTTGGTATCACAATACTGTCATGTAGTAACTTTTTCACTTCCATGCTCACTTCCCTGTTTCTTATCACTGCTTTCAAAGAACCAGCAACCTTTCTTCCCTGCTGTACCCTTTCAAGCACTTCACCCTCCAAACCTCCATCCTTACTCATCACACTACCCAAGTACTTAAACGTACTCACATTTTCCAATTCCTCACCATCCAACCTCGCTGTACATTCACTGACTTCACCTCTCTCAAAGACCATCACTTTACTCTTCCCTACATTTACCTTTAGATTCCATTTCCTACACACACTCTCAAACTCAACCACCAAGCCTTGCAGCTCTCCTTCGGCTTCACTCAACAACACGGTATCATCTGCAAACAACAGTACAGGGAGTTTCCAAACACTATCCTCTCTCACCAGGGCCACTCCAACATCCACTAACCTACCTTGTACCTCTTTTATTACCCCATCCATGTACAGATTGAACAACCATGGAGACATGACACATCCCTGTTTCAACCCAACTTTCAAAGAGAAAAATTCACTTATTTCACCATCCATACGCACTGCAGCCTTCGCACCATCGTACATACTCTTCACAACATTCAACAACTTCCCATCTATTCCATATATTCTTAACACTTTCCACAATCCTTGTCTATCCACCCTGTCATATGCTTTCTCCAAATCCATGAAAACCGCATACAACTTCTTTCCCTTCTCTAGAAACTTTTCCACTAAAGATCTGAGAATGAATATCTGATCTACACAACCTCTTCCCTTCCTAAAGCCTCCCTGTTCTTCTCCAACTAATTTCTCTGTTCTTTCTCTAACTCTGTCAATAAGTATCCTACCATACACTTTTCCTATTATACTAAGAAGACAAATGCCCCTATGATTACCACACACTTCTTTTTCCCCTTTTCCTTTGTACAAGGTAATAATTATACCTGACTTCCAATCCTCCGGGACTCTACCTTCCTCCCAGGCCAATCTGCACATAATGTGATTCGTGAAATATGCGGAGTGAGGAAGTCGGTGGACACCAGAATTGAAGAGAGTGTACTGAGATGGTATGGTCATGTGGAGAGAATGGATAACAATAGAGTGGTGAAGAAGGTATATCTGAGCGAATTCGAAGGAGGAAGGAGGCGAGGTAGGCCATGGAGATGGTGGAGAGATATGGTGGATGAATGTGTGAGGAAGAGAGGTTTGGAAGTCGGTGAGGCTAGGGAACTGAAAGGAGATTGAGCTGGCTGGATGAATTTTGTGAGAAGTGCATGATCAGGGATTTTTGGCACCCCTTTTTAACATGGCAGCATCTGGATTGACTCTGTCAAAATACAATTATGTGAAGCTACAGAACGTGGCGAATGTTTTTGGCGTATCTGATAGAGCCAGGATTCCGGGGGCTTGAATGATGAGTGGATGGATGCGTGGTCCATTGGATTGGGCAATTTTGGGCTGTCTGGACATTGCTACTCCTCACCTTGCCCTTGGGTGGGAAAGGAGGTCAAGATGATGATGATGATGATGATGATGATGATATATATATATATATATATATATATATATATATATATATATATATATTCAGTACATCCTCCCAGTGAGCGCCTATATGGGCGGCAGAGGATGTCGCATACTAGGAATTCGCGTACTGTGAATACATAAACTTATGGGAAAAATTACATATGGGCGGCACCCCCCTTCATGGGCAACCCTGGAGACGCCTTTCAGACCTAAGTATTGTACCATACAGGGAAACTATCTAAGATATATTACCTAAGATAAAGTAAACCAACAAGATTATGGCTTTCCTAGGTAAATCAACAAGGATATGGCTTAACAAAACCAAGAATATGACTGCTCACCTTTACCCATTATCGCTTCTTGGGGGGACAATGTCGCATACAAGGGGTAAAAATGGGCCACTCTTCGCTGCATGTCTCGCATACAAGGAGTTCAATTTGCGTATTAATAAAAAATACACTAAAAAAAAAAAAAAAAAAAATAGGTCCTTGCATACAAGGGGGATCACGTACTCGGAACTCGCGTACTGTGGGGATGTACTGTATATCTATGTATGTATATAATATATATATATATATATATATATATATCTATCTATATATCTATCTATCTAAATATATATATATATATATATATATATATATATATATATATATATATAAATAATCCCTCCAATATCCGACGTAATAGAGCCATAGGCAGGTCCAGATAGTGGTCCTGTCTGGATATTGGGCCCCAGCTTATGGACTTGTACTTATGGACCCTAACTCAGAAAAATACCTATACAACTCCTTCTGGACATGCATTGCACCTATTTAAGACCCAAATCACACCAATAAGGGACATAAAAGACTGAAATAAATGCAAAAGAACCATAAAATGAGGTTTTAGAGGTGAGTTTATACAATATTAAACATTCTGGGTACTTACAAGTCCCTTGCTCCTGGACTGGTTTGAACTGCCAGTTTGCAGTCCACAGTTAATCCTCTGCACTCTAAATTCTGATTTCTTAACACTGCACAACACTGTAAATTCCTGTGTGTTCTAGTGGCGATTGTTTATTCACAAAAAACAAGCACCTGTGGCTTGCACTGCTATGAGCATCTGCTCTCGATCAGAGTTAGACTGTGACTGTTGATGTTGGTGGGGTAACAGAGTTGCCAGATCGCAACGGCCACATTACCAATCTGCTCAACTTTCATTACCAAATCTAACTTTTCATTACCAAATTCGCAAAGCTAGCATTTATTCTTCACTAATTTTATATACAAGTGGAAAAACATGTAATCACTCTCCTTATAATTAACACCATGTTGATTATTTTCACACTATGTAGGGTAGCAGATTATCAGAGAGAGCAAACAATCTACCATCTCCATCCTGTGTATCCTCATACATGTGAAAAATCCATTTGGTAATGCATTATTCTGATTCATTACCAAACGAATTTTTCATTACCAAATTGGCCCACACTTGGTAATGAAAAATACCAAATGGCAACCCTGACAGGGGAGGGGGGAGAGGGAGGAAGGATGGGGTGAAGGGACCATGGTGTAACAGCTGTTCGGCGCCAGGAGGGAATTTCAAATTACGAGAGGGAAAAAAGTCAGATTTTTTTCAAATATTTTGTGGTTTTTGGCCCATTTTGGGAATACTGGATCCCAGGACGATTATGTCCGGTTAGTGGGGATGTTCGGATACTGGGCGTTCGGATATGAGAGGGATTACTGTGTGTGTGTGTATATATATATATATATATATATATATATATATATATATATATATACAGTACCCTCGCGTCCAACGCGCGTTTGTCCAGCACAATTCGCGTCCAGCACGGAGAGCAAAAAATTAGTACGATTTAATACAACTTAATTACTGTAACGTGGATGCATTAACATAACACGCACGGAGCTCCGAGAAGTGGGCGAAATCCGCAGAGTTCGCCTCTAGCACGATCACCCCCGGTCCAACACGGTCATACTGGACGTTCCTGGGATGCTGACAGCCAATCAAAACTTCTGATCAAGTTGCCTCCCACACCCGCTATCGTGATGTGATCGTGATGTCGCCCAATCAAAAATGCTTCTGCTCTCACATGATGTTTTGTTTAAATTTCTCCCGCCACAGTGCCACTCAGTCGCATAATTCGCATTGGAAGGTGCTTTTTTCTCACTGCATTTTCTGCCATTGCAACTGCATTTTATCCTGCTCACGATGCCTAGGAAGCCTTCTGAGAACCCCAAGAAGCGGCAGCACCTCCCTCAGGCCACCAAGCTAGAAATCATCGAGAGGAAGAAGAAAAGGGAGAGGAAAGTGGACATTGCCAAGGGCTACGACGTGAATGAAGCCAGCGTGAGGACCATGATAAAAAACCAAGACAAGATCCTAGCAGCAGTGATGGCTTACGGAATGCTAGGACAGGCAGAAGCAGGATTTTCCATGGATGTGGATGAGGATAGTGATTCTAAGAGTGATTTCGCAGGATTTATGAGGGAGGTTGAGGAAGAGCAGCAGCCATTATCCGCTAGTGACGCCAGCAGCCATCCTCCAGGGACCCAGTAGGACTACCTACAGCCTCGGATACCACCTTCCATTCCCAGCAAGCCCACCAACACTATCCTAAAAGGTTAGTTATCATTCATAGTACAGCATCATTTATTATAATTACAGTAGTACCAATATTTGTAAAGGTATATGGTAGGTATTTAGGGTGACTTTTCCTAGGGTTGCTGACATAATTCATTTTTTCCCCATAAGCTCTGTTGTTCGTCCATCACGTTTTTGGTCCAACATGGGACCTGTGAATGACAATATTACCGTGTTGGACGCGAGGGTACTGTACGTATAGATATATATATACAGTATATATATATTTACACACAAACTATTTACAATGGTCAGCAGCATCCACTTCTCACCGTATCATGGGCTTTGAGCTCGAGCAGAGTATGCATAAGAACTCTCCGAATGTCTGCATGTTCCTTCCCACACACTTGTGAAGTCTGCAACCACTGATGAATATCCTGCAATGTGATGATGGGTTAAATTAGTTTAGTGCTTTATTAGTAGGTAAGGGTACCCACCATTCACCCATTCAGTGTAATGATACTTTCATGTGACTTTACTGGATGACAAACCAAATTGTTTCTTGTACGCCAGGACACATTTACTATGTTGAATGATAACCATTTAACCAACAAAAAGATGCCTGGTGGTCTAAGTCAAAGAGCAATAACCATGAACAAAACATAAAAGAATTTTAAGTGTATACTGTACTACAGTACCAAGGCTGGAACAAAACACCACATGTAGCAGAGGTAGAGTATTAACCCTGTATTTCAACTATAACTGGGCTAATCACCTAATACTGTAAATTACACTAAGGTAACATCTACAACTTGGGAGTCAGGATTTTAAAATACATTAGAAGAAATACAGCAACAACCTGTGCCCTACAGATGCATATAGTGCAGTTTCTTTTCCAGTTTACCTTTTTCTGCTTCTTCATAACAATTTAGGCCACATACACCAGAAAACCATGCTTAGTAACATAATACCAAAACATTCATACGGATTACACACGAATATTATACTGTACAGTATGCAGGTATTTCATTAATTCATTCATCATCTAATTCAGTGTTGTCCCATGAGAAGCGTAGAAGCCCCAGGCTTGGCAAGTTGGTCCAGACACTTAAGATGAGGGTGACCAGCCTCACTCATCCCTAAGTGGCATTGCGTGAGCAATAAACTCCAACTATCCCTGTCACGGGGGGATGTGAATTTATGAATTAATAATGCTAGGATGTTGCTTGAAGATAGAGACAAGGAATTAACTTGTGAAAATCAAGCAATAAATTTTACTTTATGCCACCTTACTTCGCTGATTCTCTAAGGACGAGAATTTATAAACTTTCTCAACAGTACACAGCAGAAACTAATTACTCACGAGTGCTGTTTGTAGTAGTTAGCCTCTCGAGAAAGTGACTCCATCCCTGACAATCAATAACTAATGCTAATAATAATAAACAGGTTCTTGCCGGTGCATTAACTCCTGGCTGGCACAACAGATTTAAGCTTAATACAAAAGAACTGGCCTGAGTACCAGTTATGAATAATGCAAAGTGTTCGTGCAAACTAGGAGCAGCAACTAAAATAAGCTTAATGTGGAGAAATAATACACGAGTTTAACTACATTAAGCTCAAAGAAACAGAACTGTAAATTTACTAATTACAATGAAATAAATTTACATTACATGAGTCTCAAATGAATTCAAATTAACAAGGAGAATACACTCTCTCGCTCATTCAAAAGCTAAACACTTAAACCTAGGAAAATGAAAAGAAATACTGGTCAGTGGAGGGGAGCTAAGCGGAAAGAACTGAGCCCCAGTGCAGGACAGACGCTGCAATACCCTAAACCCTCTTCGCCAATTCCCACCGTCACTAACTCAAGAGTTGCCACTGATCGCCAGCTAGTTCAATATGGAAGTCGGGCCACTCATGCAGAGACCACAGAAGCCGAACATCTATAAAAATCTCTCCCGTGATAGTTATTGATATACTGTACGTAAGCTCTTCACAATATTATTCGTTAGTTGTTATACTGATTTCCTAGATATGCTTTAATGCGATAAATGCAGGAAAACGTTACTATAGAAGCCGTGAAAGCACACCGGGTGTAACAGGATTCATCGCATATTTACAAGTTCTAGCTGCATCTTTTGTTTGAACCCATATAATTTAGTTTTCTAGAAGAACAATGCTTCATCTCCAAAATGCTGAAGAAAATCTGCACAGTTATTCATATGAAAATCGTACAATGTTTAAGGCCGAAAACGTGCAGAGACGAGACCGCCGGCTGAAATCCAACTATGCCGAGGGCCCCAAAATACCATATAAAAAGGCAACACAACACGCCGGTGGTGTACCCTGAACAGGGTATTCCTCTAGACTTCAGGAAAAACTTCAGTCTAGGCACTGTCCATCTTTCTGTGCAACGATTTTCCATGACCTTTGTACAGCAGGTCCACCGGGGCAGCAGACACAAGTGAGTTTGTTATTGTTTGTGATCGTAACGTACGATCTTCAACCGTGCCGAGCTAATAATTCTTAACAGAGAATCGTTACATGTTTCTCAGAATATATTTATTTTGTTTTGATGGACAAGTACATGAAATGGATGTAAAATAAAGCTCATCGATATTTAAGGAAGGAAAGAATAGTAACTGTCCCAAAATCGAGATGGTAACTCAGCCCACCAATTTTTTATTCCATTTGACTATATTACAGCTTCTCTTCCTTGTAGCAGGGAGTAAAATAATGTTGTTATAATTTCTCCCTTCCTTTTAGTGACACAGAGGGCACACAAAATGAACGGGGTTTAGTTGACTGGCTTTGATGTCCAAAATTAAATAATCTGGTGAAGAGTGGCAGTTTTTCCTCGGTTAGTGACATCGGGAATTCACCGTCTAGGTGGAGATTTCAGGAACTCGCTGTACAACGGAGGCGCTGCTCCAAACTGGGCACAACGATCCTACTCTCGCGACGATCCAAACCTGACTAACTTCAAATTATGAAAGGGGGCGAGCGATGTCCGTGTTCGCCGGAAATAGGTGTGGCCTAAGTCAACGGTCAACGAGATAAAGTGAGCGATATACGCTCACAATAAATCACTCAGTGAAGGCACTAACGTCATGCATACGAATGATTACTTGTGAAATAGTGAGAAATGTTCTGAAAACCATCCCAATTGAGTGAATACGAGGACGGTTGAACTGAGTGATGCGCAGTGGGAATTCCACTAGAATTCGTGGTTTTCTCACTAATGTAAAATGTCACGAATTTATAAATACGCTCGCACGAATTCGTGACATTTGGCATGTCACTCAGTGCAGAGTCACCCACAGACAGAAGGAAGAGGAAAGAATGAAGGAAAGACAGACAGAAGGACGAGAGGAAACAGCAGGCACCTGAGAACAGCACTACATCGAGTGAATGGATGGTGCTGTGTGTAATTCTTGATAAGCTTTAACTGAAAAAATGCACTGCCAGAAAACACAGACATCACAGTAAAATGAAGAAAATTCTAGAAGTGGGAGAAGTCAATGTAAACTAGACAGTACGGTATTCTGTCATTCGAGGTCTGCTCAGAAAGTATCTGGCCTGAGACTCAAAAAAAATAAATAGCTAACCTGTTAAGCTAAGTTACTAATCCCTCCTCAAAGTAGGCCCCTTTTGACTTGATACATGTAGCCTACCATTCTTTCCACTGCCAGAAACATTTTTCAAAGCCAGTTTTTGGTATCTCTGTAGGTGCATCGCTGCATTCGTCATGGTCTCTTCTCTCAGATGAATGTTGCTCAACATAAGTTGGAGTGTGAAAATCGAGTTCCAGATTTGCTGAAGACTGTCTCCACTTGGGTGTACGGGTATGTCCCAGAAACCAAAGCACAGTTGTCCCAGTAGAAGCATGAAGGGTCACCTCAGCCAAAAAAAGCATGACAGGCCCACAGGAAGGTGAAATACACTTGCATATTGACAGCTTTTTTTCAACGACCATGGAGTTGTGCATTATGCATACGCACCAGATGGTCAGACTGTCAACTAACATTACTACCTTGACAATATCCACCGTCTTCGTGACACAGTTTGGAGGAAGAGACCAGACCTTTGGAAAATGGCAGGTTGGAAGCTGCATCATGACAATGCCCCTGTCCATTCTCCCCAACTGATTCAGGAACTTTTAGCCAAGCACAACATCCCACAGGTCCGGAAGGCTCCCAACTCACCAGATATGGCTTTTGGTTATTCCCCAAGCTCAAAACTTCACTGAAGGGTTCCCAGTTTGAGAAGAAAGAAGAGATCATGACAAATGCGACGAAGCACCCGCAGGAGATATTGAAAACTGAAAAATGTTTCAGGCAGTAGAAAGAATGCTGGGCCATGTGTGTTAAGTCAGAAGAGGCCTACTTGGAGGGGTATTAGTGTCCTAGCTCAACAGGTTATCTATTTATTTATTTAAAACTTAAGGTCAGTACTTTCTGAACAGACCTTGTATTCCTTGCATTCAGGTAGGAGGAGGAGGAGGAGGAGGAGGAGGAGGAGGAAAGTTGTGATTTATTATAGTTGTTCAATCCCTGGCTCTTATGAATGTGAACCCAGTGCACTAGAAGAAACTGATCACTTAAACCAGTCATTCCTAGATGTCATTTGTTTACGTTACACTGAAGGACTGTCTTGTGACAGTGTGACACATCTATGTATCTATCTATCTATGCTCAGACACCATAATCCTGTAAGGGAAGGCTGTTTGTTTTTCAATTAGCTGTTTTATGGGGAGGGGCACTAACCCTCCACCAACCCACTTGCTGACAAATATGGAACACAAATGGGAAGATTATACAGTTAACACACAGTGTTGCAAAAGGTTTCCTGGTTGCAGGGAAACCATCTGGTTTGTCACTCTATGTAAAGTCATCTGAATAGGAAAGAAGAGTAATAAAAAGTGACAGAAAGATGAGAGAAATAAGAAGAGAGGAGGGCAGACACAGAAAATGAATGATGAAGGTGAAGAGGGCGTAGGCAGCACTACATGTTGTGGTGTGGGAGCTGCACTGCAGTGTGGACATAGCAGATTCTCTGATATATATTTTGTTAGTATGTGGTAGGTGGGGGCACTCTCCATCCACTCACTGAATGTAGTGCTGCTCTCTGGTGTCTGCCCTTTCCTCTCCTTTCCTTCCATCCTCTTCTGTCTTTCTTTCCTTCATTCTTTCCTCATCCTTCTCCCTACGGGTGACTTCACACTTACTCTTCTGTCTCTCTTTCCTTCATTCTTTCCTCTTCCTTCTGCCTATGGGTGACTCTACACTGAGTGACAAGCCAAATGGTTTCCAGTACACCAGGTAATCATTTACTACTCTGGGTGATAACCATATAACCATGTTTTAGCGCCAGGTGGTTTAGTGGGTAATTGTGGCGCTCCAAATGGACTGAGCCTATGAAGGTTTATATCCATGGGGTGGTTGGGGTTTACTGCTCACGTAATGCCACTCAGGGATGAGTGAGGCTGGTCACTCTCATCTTAAATGTCAGGACCAACTTGCCTAGCCCCAGGATCTTATGCTCCTCATGAAGCAACGTAGGACTGGATAACAAATGAATGAAGAAAATGAATGATGTAGCAGAGAAGGCTGGTGATCACTTCACAACACAACTAACTGTCTTCATCTCTCTGGGAAGGGTAGTTTCTGAGGGGAATATCTCTCATAGTGGTTCATGAAGGATGCTATTTGGTTGAAAGTTTTGGATGGCTATGGTGGTTAAGTAATTACATATGTGTATCTGAGGTGTAGTGTCTGCTGAAGCTGGCAGGATGTTGCTCAAATACTCTGTGTAGTGCTGGGTGGTTCTTCATTCTTTGCATCTTTGGGAAGGGGATGGTGCAACATAAAGTTACAAGAGTAGGATGGGTGTCGAGCTGAAGTAATTAATTCTGTGCCTCTCTTATTCATACAATCTTTGACTGGAAGTACTTTTTTCTTGATGTAAGTGATCTATATTTATAGTCTTTGTGCATCCTATTATTATTTGTAAGGCCTTGTTTTGTGTTTTTTTAACTTTATCCATCTTTTGTGCTGGCTAAGGCTAAGGCTGAGGACTAGCTTGGGCTAGTATAATTCAGTTATACTAATAAAATGTTTATAGATGGTTTCCTGGGATTCTTTCTGTTGTCCACTGGTAGTGCATGAGAATGCCATTATGGAACTGAAGTTTTGAGGTCCCTTTGCCTGTTGTTACTTGTAGCCTATGCTAAGAAGAGGTTGTGTGTGTGTCTGAAGTCTTAGAATCTGAGTGTCGACCCAGTGGGAATGGTTGGTTAAACAGAGAAAATTGAGAGTAGATCTGAGATTCATGTCTGTCTGAAATGAAGAAAGTAATGGCTGATTTGCTTGGTGAGATAGTTGTCCTGTTTCAGTCTAAGTTAATTTTTCGGTGTCTACAGGTACAGTTGGAGCTAGGCTGGTGCTTGTTTAGTTTGGGATGTTGTGAAGCTATTGCCAAGTCAATGGCATAGGACAATACCATTATTCTAGGTGAAGGGTTTGGCAGGTCATGGAAGACAAAGTAAAAAAGTGAGGGTGAATGAACTGAGGTCTTTGAAACACTGTTGTATCGTATTCCAAATTTAGAAGTATTGACTTGGTAGTGCACATTCGTATGTCTACCTGAAAGGAAGTTGGCCAGCCATATTTTTTCATTGTCTTTCATATTTATGTTTTTGATCTATTTAAAAGGATGTACCTTGGTACTGTATCAAAGGCTTATTGCTGCTAGCATGGTTTTTAATAGTGGCTATGTGATTAGGTAAGAATCCATGTGGGGAATCAGATTGAAGGATGCAGTGGTGATGTTCTTTCTATTATTTTGGATGGTGTGCAAACCAGCAATACTGGTCTATATAATTCTTTTTGACCAAGTATTGCAAGGCAATCTCTTCATTAAAATACATTCAAAGAGTGAGCCGCACCCATCCCAAATTAATACTGTATATACCTGTACTGTATATATTGAACCTAAGTAATTTTTTCAGCTTTCAAAATACAGTGTTCCCTTGGTTATTGTACACTTGGTAATTGTAGTACAGACATTCACTATTAACCCCTTAACCGCGGGGCGTCACTTTCGTGACGCTTGGGAGCAAGGGATCATACCGCGGGGCGTCACTTTTGTGATTCTGTGTTATTTTGAATTCGCCCGGGCTTTCAACTGGTGGCTTGTATCATCTATCAGTACTGCCAATGTCCAACACTAGTCAGCACTCCTAATCTCATCTGTACTCCCATCCATTGTTGACAATTTAGCCATTCCTCCCCGTTCTTGACTCCCCTCCCTACCTTCCCTCCATTACCCTCTCCTCTTGCCTGCCCGGCTGTGCAATCTTCCCTGGAATTTTCCACTGATTTCATCCATTGAAATAAGCTCTATGCCCTATTCTTATACCAAATAATATATACCAAAAAGAAATAAAGTAAGTGAGAGTGCCATACACCTGGAATTGGCTAATTATCACCTGACAACACCTCACGTGCACTCGTTCGCCAATTCTCTATGTTTATTTCCCCTTGAAATATGCCGTATAATCTATTCTCGTACTAAAAATATATATAAGGAGGGAAGGGAGAAGCCTAAGTGATATTTACATTCACTTGGAACTACCTAATTTATAATGTATTGTCTAGATTTCCTGCCAATCATTTCACTGCTATATATTAGCAGCTGTCAAGAGGCTGACGTTGGCAGCAATGCATTTCCCTAGGTAGGCCACCCCGGCCCACCCCTATCAGTTCACTGTCATCTTCGAAGGTGAAATTACGTCTGTTTGCTCCTGCTAACTTCCCCCCACTTTTTAGCCCCATGCAAAGGGCCCTGTGACCTTTACCCCCTACTAAACCTCGTGTGGAAAGAGGTAAAGGGCTGACAATTGAAAGAGAATGACTATGATTTTTCTGTTGAGTAAAACAGTGCAAGTGGAATTGTAAATAACGTGAAAATAATGTGTAAACAGCAAGTGAAAGCAATGAATATAAATATAAGTGAACAGTGGAAAATAGTTTTATAAGTTACTTCAAGTGACAGTGCATAACACAGTGTAAATAAAATAGAAATGTAAATAATGTAAATAAAATAGAGAACGTAAACAGAAATGTAAATGAGTAGTATTATAAGAATACGAGTATATATACTTGGAGTAATGAAAGTGAAAGTTTCACTCTAGCATGTATGAATACAATGAGTTATGAGAGTGAAGGTGAAAGTGACAGTCACTCTCAATGCTAATATACAGGACGAGAAAGTGAATGCTACGTATTTTACTGAAAGAAATTGAATGCCTACAGTGACAATAAACTACTATTACTGAAGGAAACTTATGGATAAAGACTGTAGATATATATAAGTGTTATATAGTAATAGAAATATAAACTGTGAGTGTTTTTATGAATAATAAATGACAACACCAGCGGCGAACTAGCGCAAGTGGGAAGGTCATACGCCCTCGTAATTTTCATTGCTTTCACAGCGTTTTTTTTTTTTGGAGTATGGATTCCAAACTAATTGAGAATCATAGAATGGTGTTTCTAGTGATAATAACAGGCTGCGGTAATCATATTACGGGTTGTCGGGAAGTGTAAAGTGGAGACTTCGTTACCCAACTCCAGAGGTCTCCACAAGTCCTACGGTACTCGACAATGGCTCAACAAACACCCCAGGAGAAAGCTGAAGGTATGTGCCATAAGCAAATGTGATTTTAATATTCTAGGACTAATAACTGATTTTTGGCAAATATTTTTAGAGTCAGTCGGAGCACGAATACGCCCGCGGGTGCTGCAAGAAAAAGCAAAACAAGCCCGCGGTGTAAGGGTTAATGAAACATGAAAATCAGAGCTCCTGTCATTGTTGCACATTTTTTGGCTAACACACATTGTTATCATGCACCTACGCTGGTTTCTACCAATGACGATGGCTCAGTACCTGTGGTTTCTGATGAGGGATTCAAAGATGAGGCCCTACTCAAGGAGTTAATCCCAGGTGGTGGAGACCACTATCTCTCCACCCTCTAGGATCAGAATGCCTTGCCTCAACCCCATCTCAGATCTCTCTAAGGTACATGTTTCTTCCTTACTGTGCCCTTTCTATCATTTACTATTAACCTAACCAAGCCTATGTACGTTTCTGATACTCATCATGACAGTGACAAGTATTAACCCCTTAACCGCGGGGCGTCACTTTCGTGGCGCTTGGGAGCAAGGGATCATACCGCAGGGTGTCACTTTTGTGATTCTGTGTTATTTTGAATTCGCCCGGGCTTTCAACTGGTGGCTTGTATCATCTATCAGTACTGCCAATGTCCAACACTAGTCAGCACTCCTAATCTCATCTGTACTCCCATCCATTGTTGACAATTTAGCCATTTCTCCCCCTTCTTGACTCCCCTCCCTACCTCCCCTCCATTACCCTCTCCTCTTGCCTGCCCTGCCATGCTACGCTAGGTAAATCTTCCCAGGAATTTTCCACTGATTTCATCCATTGAAATAGGTCCTATGCCCTATTCTTATACCAAATAATATATACAAAAAAGAAATAAGGTAGGTGGTAGTGCCATACACCTGGAATTGGCTAATTATCACCTGACAACACCTCACGTGCACTCGTTTCCTAATTTTCACTGTTTATTTCCCCTTGAAATATGCCGTATAATCTATTCTCATAATAAAAATATATATAAGAAAGGAAGGGAGAAACCTAAGCGATATTTACATTCACCTGGAACTACCTAATTTATTATGCATTGTCTAGATCTCCTGCCAATCATTTCATAGCATATATATTAGCACCTGTCACCACACTGACATTGGCAGCATTGCACTCCCCCTAGGTGGCTAGGACACCACACTGTATTCAGTTTACTGTCGTCTTTCAAGGTGAAACCACGTCGGATTCATGCCTGTCCAATTCCGCCGCTTTTAGCCCCATGCAAAGGGCCCTGTGACCTCTACCCCCTACTAAACCTCGTGTGGAAAGGGGTAAATGGCTAAGTGACTGCTGTGGAATGTCAACTGGCTATTTTGTCAATGAAAATGATAGACAGTGACTACGATCTTTCTGGTGAGTAAAACAGTGCAAGTGGAAATGTAAATAATGTGTAAACAGCAAGTCAAAGCAATTAATGTAAATATAAGTGAACAGTGGAAAATAGTTTTATAAGTTACTGCAAGTGACAGTGCATAACACAGTGTAAATAAAACAGAAATGTAAATAATGTAAATAAAATAGAGAATGTAAATAGAAATGCAAATGAGTAGTAATATAAGAATACGAGTGTATATACTAGAAGTAATGCAAGTGAAAGTTTCACTCTAGCATGTATGAATACTATGAGTTATGAAAGTGGAAGTGAAAGTGACAGATTCACTCTCAATGCTAGTATACACGACAAGAAAGTGAATGCTACGTATTTTACTGAAAGAGAAATTGAATGCCTACAGTGACAATAAACTACTATTACTGAAGGAAACTTATGGATAAAGACTGGAGATATATATAAGTGTTATATGGTAATAGAAATATAAAGTGTGAGTGTTTTTATGAATAATAAATGACAGAACACCAGCGGTGAACCAGCGCAAGTGGGAAGGTCATATGCGCTCGTAATTTTCATTGCTTTCACAGTGTTTTTTTTTTTGGAGTATGGATTCCAAACTATTTGAGAATCATAGAATAGTGTTTCTAGTGATAATATCAGGCTGTGGTAATCATATTACGGGTTGTCGGGAAGTGTAAAGTGGAGACTTCGTTACCCAACTCCAGAGGTCTCCACAAGTCCTAAGGTACTCGACGAAGGCTCAACAAACATCCCAGGAGAAAGCTGAAGGTATGTGCCATATGCATATGTAATTTTAATATTCTAGGACTAATAACTGATTTTTGGCAAATATTTTTAGAGAGTCTGTCGGAGCGCGAATATGCCCGCGAGACACGCAAGTCATGCAAAAACAACCCTGTGGTTTAGGGGTTAAGTAGGTATTACTTGTTGCAAAAGGGAAGATTTGGGTTTAAGATGGGGTGCCTGGTACCAATTAGTATAAATTCCCTTGATTCTGTGCTTTCATTATCATGCAATTTCATTAACACACATTAGGCTCCGTACCAATTATGTGCAAAAACCAAGGGATCACTGTACAGCAGACACTCATTATACAAACTGGTATGCGATGAATCGTTCATACAATGGTAAAAAAGTTAGGACCTTTTTTTATATATGACAGAATTTTTGCTTACACAATCAGTATGATCCCATAAAAGCTTCACTTGTCGATGTATGATTGGTACTTTTGCTTATACAATCACCGAGATGCAAACTTAGTAATTGTTTTGTTCGAAGATGACCTTTGAACTTGTCATTACCCAGTTTGTTAGTATCAGTGATGGAACAATAGTGTGGTGCTGGAATTCAAGCAGCAAGTGCAGTGTGGTGAAGGGAACTAACTGCCAGCCTAAGCAAGTTGGAAATTTGTTTTTGAACTTATTTTTGGTGGTATGCACAAATGATGTGCTGTGAAGTCAAATAAATACCAGTTCAGGTGAGGTGGAAACTTGTTTTTAGACTATGTTGGGTGACTGACACTTGACCATAAATGTATTCAAACTTAACCAATGCTATAACTGACTCAGGATATAATTAACTGTTATACAATGGATTTTTTTTTAAATGCATCCTCCCTGTAAAATGACAGTGAGCTGTATATAAGGTAAGTGGATTAAGGACAGATGTTGCTTCTCTCCTACTACAGTATTCACCATCCTCCTGAAGTGGGATAAGGAGGGAGTTGTGGGTCATTTGAATGATTAGTCAATGCAGCTGTCCAGTTAAAACAGCAACATCACTTCAGGGCTTCCCTTCTCAGCACCATATCGAATTAAAATGTATCAAATAAAACAATTGGTCTAGTATAAATCTTACTGTTAACTCTTACACAGCGGGCTTGTTTTGCTTTGACTTGCGGCTCCCGCGGGCATATTCGCGCTCCGACAGACTTTCTAAAAATATTTGCTAAAAATCAGTTATTAGTCCTATCTATCTATCTATCTATATACCTAGGCTGCTTCCCCCAAGGAAAGGGAGTCCTAGAATATTAAAATCACATATAATAATGGCACATACCTTCAGCTTCCTCCTTGGGTGTTTGATGAGCCTTCGTCGAGTACCTTAGGACTTGTGGAGACCTCTGAAGTTGGGTAACGATGTCTCCACTTTACACTTCCCGACAACCCGTAATATTATTACCACAGCCTGATATTATCACTAGAAACACTATTCTATGATTCTCAAATAGTTTGGAATCCATACTCCAAAAAAAAAAAAACTGTGAAAGCAATGAAAATTACGAGGGTGTATGACCATCCCACTTCCAATTGTTCGCCGCTAGTGTTGTCTATTATTCATATAAACACTCACAGTTTATATTTCTGTTACTATATAAAACTTATATATATCTACAGTCTTTATCCATAAGTTTCCTTCAGTAATAGTAGTTTATTGTCACTGTAGGGATTCAATTTCTTTCAGTAAAATACGTAGCATTCACTTTCTCGTCCTGTATACTAGCACTGAGAGTGAATGTCACTTTCACCTTCACTCTCATAACTCATTGTATTCATACATGCTAGAGTGAAACTTTCACTTTCATTACTCCTAGTATATATACTCGTATTCTTATAATACCACTCATTTACATTTCTATTTACGTTCTCTACTTTATTTACATTATTTACATTTCTATTTTATTTACACTGTGTTATGCACTATCACTTGAAGTAACTTATAAAACTATTTTCCATTGTTCACTTAAATTTACATTTAACTGCTTTCTTGCTGTTTACACATTATTTACACTTTATTTACAATTCCACTTGCACTGTTTTACTCAATAAAAAGATCATAGTCACTCTATATCAATTGTCAGCCTTTTATCTCTTTCCACACGAGGTTTAGTAGGGGGTGAAGGTCACAGGGCCCTTTGCATGGGGCTATAAAGCGGCGGAAGTTAGCACGAGCAAATCAGACATACTCCCACTTTCAAAGATGACAGTGAACTGATAGTGGTGGCCTCCTGCCGCCTGGCTAGGGTAGGTGCAATACTACCAACTTCAGCTCTATGAGACCTGCTAATATATAGCAATGAAATGATTGGCAGGAAACCAAGACAATACATAATAAATTAGGTAGTTCCAGGTGAATGTAAATATCACTTAGGCTTCTCCATTCCCTCCTTATATGTATATTTATTACGAAAATAGATTATACGGCATATTTCAAGGGGGAAATAAACAACGAAAATTAGCAAACAAGTGCACGTGTTGTCAGGTGATAATTAGCCAATTCCAGGTGTATGGCACTATCACTTACCTTATTTCTTTTTTGTATATATTATTTGGTATAAGAATAGGGCATAGGGGTTATTTCAATGGATGAAATCAGTGGAAAATTCCAGGGAAGATTTACTTAGTGCAGAATACAGTGTGGTGGCCTGCAATGGTGAATGTAAATATCACTTAGGCTTCTCCCTTCCTTTCTTATATACATTTTCATTACGAAAATAGATTATACGGCATATTTCAAGAGGAAATAAACCGCGAAAATTAGCGAACGAGTGCACGTGAGGTGTTGTCAGGTGATAATTAGCCAATTCTAGGTGTACGGCACTCTCACTTACCTTATTTCTTTCTTGTATATATTATTTGGTATAAGAATAGGGCCATACCAGCCAACGGCCATACCACATTGAGTACACCGCTTCCCGTCCGATCAGCGAAGTTAAGCAACATTGGGTCTGGTTAGTACTTGGATGGGTGACCGCCTGGGAACACCAGATGCTGTTGGCATCCCTACGTGTCAAGTGGGGTTGGTGGAGGATTAGTGCCCCTCCCTGTAAAACAATTAACTCTAAGCCTTTGGCCTCCCCGTCTGGGATACATGGCGTCTGGCAATGAATGAATGAATGAATGAATAGGGCATAGGGCTTATTTCCATGGATGAAATCAGTGAAAAATTCCAGGGAAGATTTACTTAGCGTAGCACAGCCGGGCAGGTGAGAGGATAGGGTAATGGACGAGAGGTAGGGAGGGGAGTCAAGAACGGGGAGAAATGGCTAAATTGTCAACAACGGATGGGAGTACAGATGAGATTAGGAGTGCTAATTAGTGTTGGACATTGGCAGTACTGATAGACGATACAAGCCACCACTTCAAAGCCCGGGCGAATTCAAAATGACACAGAATCACAAAAGTGCCGCCCCGCGGTATGATCCCTTGCTCCCAAGCATCACGAAAGTGATGCCCCGCGGTTAAGGGGTTAATGAGTCTGCTTACCTCATGAAACAAGTTTATTATGAAAACCCAATAAACATTATTTCTGGTGGTCTGATGTGTGTGTGTGTGTGTGTGTGTGTGTGTGTGTATTTACCTATTTGTTTTTACCTATTTGTAGTATACAGGAATTGAGCAATGCTCGTGTTGTCCTGTCTCCAAATCCACATTTATCAAGTCTACCTTTACACACATGAATGTTTTCCTCATGCACCACCTCTTCGTCAAAGTAGTTCCAAATATTTATGCATTTACCTAATATGGCTAATTGTGATATACATGGAAAGTGCTATGCTCGTGCGTTTCCATCGCTGTTTCTCAATAAGTCAAATATAGCTTTAAACTCGTTTAAGTCTTTAGACTGGACGATCTCTTTGTCCAGGCTATTCCATAAGTCTATACTTCTGTAAGGAAAGCTATATTTCTTGATATCTTTCAAGCAGCTTGACTTTTTCAATTTCAATCCGTGTCCTCTTGTTGCTCTCTTATCCCATAAAAACAGATCTTCTTTGTCAATTTTATCTACTCCCACCATGGTCCTGAACACTGCAATCATGTCTCCCCTCTTTCTCCTTTCCTCTAAGGAAGGCAAATCCAGCTTTTCCAGCCTCTCTCTGTATGACAGGTCTGCCAGACTAGGGACCATCTTGGTTGCTGTTCTTTGTATTCTCTCAGTCTTGTTTATATCTTTCTTTTTGTGTGGGGACCACACTACCGTTGCATATTCTAACCTGGGGCGGATCATGGCCACTATCAATTTTTTCATCATCTCATCCATATAATGAAATGCTACTCTTATGTTAGTCAAGAGTTTATAAGTCTCTCCAACTATCTTGTTAATGTGCTTTTCTGGTGACAAACTATCTTGGACCAGCACTCCCAAATCTTTCTCTTCTCTCATTTTTGTGATTAATTCATTACCCAACAAATAATTCAATGATGGCCTCCTGGTACTTTTACCCATTTCCAATATTTTACATTTCTTTACATTAAATTTCATTTCCCACGTCCGGCTCCAATCGTGCATTCTATCCAAATCCTCCTGCAGCATTTTACAATCCTCCTCAACCTCTACCTTCCTCAAGATCTTTACATCATCAGCAAACAGACTTGTATAACTGTTCACTCCATCTACCATATCATTTACGTAAATCAGGAACATTACTGGCGCCAACACTGAGCCTTGAGGGACTCTACTTGTTACTTCCCTCCATCAAGATATCCTATCCTTTATTACTGTCCTCATTTGTCTGTCTCTAAAAAAGTCTCTCATCCATTCCAGAAGTTTCCCCTTCAGTCCTCCTATATATTCTAGTTTCCACATTAGTCTCTTATGAGGTACCTTGTCAAAGGCCTTCTCTAAAAGCCGGTTCACACGAGCAAAATCGCGGTCGTTTTTTGCCGGAATTCGCTTCCCGGTAGAAATTCCGGCCACTTTTTTTTGCCGGTATGGAGAGACCGACATGTCGGTCCTTTTTTGCCGGAATTCGCTTCCCGGTAGAAATTCCGGCCACTTTTTTCGCCGGTATGGAGAGACCGACATGTCGGTCCTTTTTTGCCGGAATCGGGAGAAAGTAGCCAGGCCAATTTAAATGGAAGCTCCGAACAGGGCAAAGCTCTAGGAACGAAGAAGAATATGATATCTTGTTTACAATACTACCACAACGTATCTCACTTTAACGTTCATTCCAGTTTGGGTGTATCTGATATAAAAGTATGATTATTTAATATGAGTTAAAGGTAATGAGTTGAAGGTAAAGGAGTCTTGTACATGATTTTATGCTTAAGAAAATTTATGCATACGGCCCCTGAAGCCCTCGGAAAGATGAGTGGCAGTAAAGTCCTATTCACAGAAGCTAAATCGCGGCCGTGAGGGCTCATATTGAAGTTGGAAAAGTGCAAGTGCAAGAGCTGCATACCCAGTATGAGTACGGTGGTCCATCTTTGTAAACACTGTTGCCGCGTTCCTGCCTCTACAGTCCCCGCACGTGTGAACTCCTTTCTGGGAAAAATGCCGAAAATCGGCATTTTTTTCCCCCGCAAATCGGCGAAAAAAACGGCCGCGATTCAGCTCGTGTGAACCGGCCTTAAGTCTAAGTACACACAATCCACCCAACCATCTCTCTCCTGAACCACGTCAATCGCTCTAGAGTAAAAGCTCAAAAACTTAGAAACACATGACCTTCCACTTCTGAATCCAAACTGATATTCAGCCAAAATATTCATCTCTTCCAGATATTTTATCCATGTGTCTTTCAGGATTCTCTTGCACAATTTTGCGACCATGCTGATTAGAGACACTGGTCTATAATTCAGGGGTTCTTCCCTGTTTCCTCTCTTATAAATTGGTACCACATTTGCCCTTTTCCATTCTTGTGGCACTTTCCCCTCTTCCAGAGAACACACGATTAAACTGAGAAATTTATCCGCCAGTTGTTTTCTGCATTCCTTCAGTACCCAATTAGAAATTCCATCAGGTCCTGGGGCGTTCCTTACATCTTGAGTTTCCAGTAATTTATACACTTCCTGTACCTCCACTTTTATATCTTCTATCACCGGTACATTTCTAATCACTCCCTCCCCTTCCACAAACTCGTTTTCATTAGTGAAAACCGATTGGAAACATTTGCTCATTATTTCAGCTTGGATTGCTGCATCTCTATAGACCTCTCCTTTTACTTTCAGTTTGGTGATTCCTTCCTTTTGTTTCAGTTTGCCATTAACAAATCTATAAAACAGTTTGGGTTCATCTTTGCATTTGTCTATTATACCTCTTACAAAATTCCTTTCTTCTTCTCTACGTATTCTTGTGTATTCATTTCTACTTCTTTTATATTCTTCCTTTGTTCTGTTGTTACCTCTCTTTCTCCTATTGTTCCACGCCTCATCTCTCTCTATTTTTGCTATCATACACCTTCTATTAAACCACTCGTTTTTCCTGTTTTCTTTCCCTCTTACTCTTGGCACAAATTATTCCACTCCCAAATTATAGAGGTCTAGAAAGATATCCCATTTCCTCTGTATCTCTCTTGTTTCTCTGAATTTTCTCCAATCCGCATTATCAAAAAAGTTTCTCAATCCTGTAAAATTTGCTTTCCCAAAGTTGTATCTCCCCTGTCTATGAAGCTCGTCTCTTGGCTCGACGTTCCCTATTATCATCTGGAACTCAATGACCACAAGATCACTTTTACCTAAAGGACAGAGATATTTCTATCATTCTATTACATCGGGTTCTTTGGTAAACAGTAAATCTAACGTTGCTGGTGTGTCCTCACCTCGAAACCGTGTCTCTTCTTTGACCCATTGCGTCATCACATTATTCATTATAATATTTAATAACATAGTGCCCCACGAATCCTCGCCGCCTGCCGAGTACCATTCCTCCCAGTTCACCTCTTTACAGTTAAAGTCATCCACCAAAATTATATTATTGCTTTTCTCAATTATTTTTTGTAAACAGCTAGCCATATCTCACAACATCTCCTGGTATTCGTCATCCTTCCATGCTCTCGTCTTAGGGGGAACATACACTACCGCCATATCTCTCTTAACATTCTCTCCAGTTTCTAATTTCATATATATAACTTCAGCCCTGCCTTCTCCCATCTCCACGGTATCTATATTTAAGTTGTTCTTCACTGCTATCATCACTCCTCCTCCCGTTCTTTCTTTTCTGTCTTTTCTCCACAGTTCGTATTTACCATCTCCCAAATGAACATCAATATCTTCTCTTTACCCGCCCCATCTCGACGTTTTTGGACCTTTTTTTTTTTATGGCTCAAACATCCGCTTTGGTGAGAAACATCGAAAATTCATAGAGAAATCGCTCACCTGAGGTTTAAAATACCCGATTTAGGTACGAGTACTTCCTTACTTGACTGGGTTTTCTAACAGGCTGGCACCAAAGAAAACGAGTTCTATGGGAGGGTAACTATTTTATCCACTCATAAACAATATTTATTTATTAACTTGGTGCTAATTTATATGTAGTACAAGAGTATATTGGTTTTCAAATAGTAATATAGGCATTATAAATATTGTTTCACTCACTAACTCATCACCATTCATGACCTTTTTTTTCCCACATTACCTGATCATCATTTCTGACTGTTTCTTTCTCTAATGCTATGTAAACTTTGTCCTCCACATTGTCATCAATTGGAGAATCACTCTGGCCCTGAATGTCTTTATTGGCCAGATCACTTGTAACAGGTGAATTGCCGATACAATGGCGTGCGGGGGGGGGGGGAGGTTATGCGGTGAAAGGCATTGTTCCTGCTTGGCATCTTGTAGAGGAATAGAGGAAGGTGTCCCGTGTATACGTGCCAAAAATCACTCGCGAAATCACTCGCGAAAATTGAAAATTGTGCAAATTAGGGACCTTGCAATGTTGCCGTGTTAATTCATGTCGCCGGGACGGCGCGTGTTAATTTGGTCTCTACAAAGCACATGACATCAGGTTCATGATCTCTCAAGAAATCGTTAATTTCAAGCCTTGCCGATATTAAACCATCAACATTAGTATATATCACCTTCAAATTATTTTTGAAGTTTTTTATACCCTCTTCTCCCCTACTCTCCGTCAGTACCACTTCCTCAACTTCTGATCTTTAACAGCCATCCCCCTTAGTCTCCTTTACTTCTATTTCCTTAAATACCACTTCCTTACTTTCATATCCATTACTCTCCAAATAAAAGTATTACATTCTCCCTCTGTCCTCTTATAATTTTTTTCCTTTACTTCTTCCTTCAATGATTTTAAAACATCTCTTTCTTCTTCATTCAAATCTTTTCTTATTATAATATTTTCCATCCCTGCCTCTTTGCTTAATTTCCAGGTCACTTTAAGTATATCATCTACTACACTTTCTGCTGACAACTTGACTCTCATTGGTCTTGTTTCCCCTTTCTTATAAGGCCCTATTCTCCTTACTTCTTCAATTTCTTTTACCCATTTGTCTCCTTTGGGATCAATCTTGCCTAATATTCCTCTTACCAGGTTTGCATCTTTCTCGAGTCTCACGGATCTAACCTTCTCTTCCTCCTCCCTGTTTCCAAATATTACCACGCATCTGTTCCTTTCTACAGTTTCTCTCACTATTTTCTCTTTTTTCTTCAGTATTTTCACTACATTTTCTTCCAATTTTATCTTGTTCATTTCTCTTTCTTCCTGGATGATTTCTCTTAAGCTGACCACTCCTTTCTGTTCTTCCTTTGTGTTATGCTCTTCCAATACACTGCTCACCTTCTCCGTTTTATTAGTACTCTCTTCTAGTTTTCTCCTCAATTCAATATTTTCACACTTCAAATTTCTTATCTCTTCATTCGCCGTCTCATTAGACTGGATCAGACTCTGTATAGTAATCTCTGTATTCTCAGACAGATCTTTTAACACTAGATTCTCCACTTTCTTTTCAAGTTCACTAATCCTCATAATCAATTTTTTAACCAGATCCATGACATTAGTATTTCTATCAAATCCCGGAAATTCGAGTCCCTCAGTATTTACATTTTCGGCCATGATTGAGGTTGGTTACAACTTACTATACAGTACCAAAACAGCTGTTACCGAAAATACTACAAACATTCACGTAAACTCTTGCCAATAAATCTTTACATTTTTGGTAGTCTATAATTATTAACTTACAGTATTTTAAACTGAAAACAAGACCATAGGAGACAGGACAAACATAATTCCTGAAAACTACTTAAGGTTTGCAGCGGTGTGTGTGTGTGTGTGTGTGTGTGTGTGTGTGTGTGTGTGTGTGTGTGTTCCTACCTAATTGTATCTTTACAGGAATGAGTCAAGCTCGTACTGTCCCGAGTCTTAAACCATATTTATCGTACATATCCTTAAATTTGTGAATTGTTTTGGCACACACTATTTCATTCGGTAGTGCATTCCATTGATCAATTGCTCTGTTTGGGAAACTGAATTTCCTTACATCTTTATCACCTCTCTTCTTATGCGTCTTTCTTCGTAGCTTAGGTCCCTTAACCCCTAAAACGCGGATCGTCGCATTTGCGACGGTCGGCCCAAAGGGCAGAACGGCAGATCGTCGCGTTTGCAGTTTGAGTTCATTTTGAATAACCGCGGGCAAGCAGGCTCCAGCTGGTATTGTCTATCAGTACTGCCACCCGTGAGCTACGTTTAGCACACTTGACCTTTGTACTACTGACCTCGGTTGTTGCCAAGTATCATTTTTTTTACCCACCCACGCACCAATGCGCGGCCCTCCCTCGTCGTGCGATATGGCAACGCGCGGACGGCTCATACGTGTCAATCTGCGCCGTCATCTCGCAAGCACTTTCTGCTATTGGGAAACGCTTGTTTCCCCAGTTGTCACACTGTGATTTTTTCGCGCGGTTTGCCCCTGATTAGCGTCAGTCCACGCGAATCTTCCACGGTGACACCATGTCCAACTCAAGCTCTTCCGAGTCTGTGCCTTCCAGCCCTCCGAAAAAGGGTTTTGTGACCTCAACCCCCTTCAAAACCTTACCAGGAACTACTAAGGGACTGAGTGACTCTGCAATAGCCAGTGAACTATTGAAAGCCTCGATGGTCTATGGGAGTGACGTCGGTGTGTGGTCAAGCCTGGCAGAGTCTGACACGCAATCAAGTGCAGAGTCTGGGCCAGAAGTGACTGTTTCTGTGCCAGAAGTGAGTGTGTCAGTGCCAAGCACCTCAACAGGGAAGGCTCCTGTGAAAAGGGGCCTTGAATATGGGAAGGGGGCAAAGAGAAAAAGGAGTGGTGACCCAAGCTCACTGCCATTGTCCCCTACGCCACGTCACGCCACCGCCAGCCCGCCACGCACACCCAGCCCCATTCTCTCGTCCTCTTCATCTGCTGCCCTGTCTCCTGAGTCGTCTGAGTCGCCTTCACCACCTCGAAAGGGAAGTAGACGTTCTACTTTACGTACTAGAGGTTTTCGTAGGCCAAGTGTTCGTGTTGGTAGAGCTAGAACTTTGTCCCCTAGTGTAAGGCTAGCTCGTAAGGAAACTCGCACTAGGCAACTCGGCAGTCACGCCACCGCGAGTGACCTTGAACCTGATAATGTCCCCACCACCACCACCGCTACACCAACACGACCTAGGACAGCCTCTGCCTCACGCACTGTCTCACCGCCTGCCTCACCCACTCCCACACGATCTGCCTCACCCCCCGCCGCCCCCAGCACCTCCCAGCCTAGGCAGGGCACTCTTGATGCCTTCGTGTGGTCAGAGGGCTCAGATTTTGTGCCGGAGGATCTGCCCTTTGATGACAGTGGGTGTGGAGTTCAGGCTGACTTCCCTGTCGACGAGAATGGTGAATGCTTGGACTACCTGTTGGCCTTCCTTGACAATGAGGTAATGGAGCAGATTTGTACCGAGACAAACAGGTACGAGGGGCAATCTGCTGCAGTTCGCGAAGGAGAAGGTGAGGCGGCCACGCCATCCACTTCGCGGATGGCAGCATGGGTGCCTCTAACGATCAGGGAACTTTTTGTATTTATTGGGTTGATGTTACTGATGCCCTACAACTGGAAACATAAGCTGGAGGAATACTGGAGTTCAGAAGATCTTTGCCCAACACCAATTTTCAATAAATACATGAGCCGCGATCGTTTTAGGCAGCTCATGACTTACCTTCACTTCGCGAACAATGATGAGCCTTCCCGAACTGACCCATTATGGAAAGTGAGGGGAATCCTGAACTTGATCAAGGATAAGTTTACGAGGTTCCTGCGCCCTTTCAAGAAAGTGGTGATTGACAAGTCCTTGGTTTTGTTCAGGGGCCGTCTTCGGTTTGTGCAGTACATTCCAAGCAAACGGCACCGCTTTGGAATCAAGTTTTTCGTGCTGTGCGACTGTAAGACGGGGTTCATCTTAGACTTCGTCATTTACACCGCCAGCAATGTCGATTTGGACAAGACTGACCCCCTTGGATTCTCTGGTTCTGTGGTGAAAGTGCTTTTGGAAAAGTACTTTGGCAAAGAATCATGTCCTGTATACGGACAATTACTATACAGCTCCTAAACTCGCCAAGTACCTTTCTGAACACAGCGTCAGATCCTGTGGCACTGTCAGGAGCAATAGGGCACACTACCCTGCCTTCCCCGAGGCTGAAAAGTCAAAGCGGGGAGACGTGCACCTGAAGAAATCTGACAAGATGCTTGCGATCAGGTGGCATGATAAGAGAGTCGTGAATGTGCTCACCACAGTACACAAGGGGGAAATGCTGGCAACAGGGAAGGTCGACAGAAGGACTGGCGAGCCTGTGATGAAGCCTGATGCTGTCATGGACTACAACGTCAATATGTGGCTGGTGGACAAGTCTGACATGATGATCGGAGAGATAGACTGCCTGAGGAAAAATCGTTGTTGATACAGGAAGGTGTTCTTGCACTTGACTGATATGTGCATGCTGAACGCCTTCATCCTGTATAAAATCAAGAACAGGAAGCCAGCAAACTACTCTCTCCGAAGATTTTCTAAGACTTGTGTCTACCAGCTGCTTCAGCGTTATGGCCAGGTACTTTCCACAGGTCCCAAACGCCACCCTCAGACACCTCCAGACTGCCTACAGTGTCAGGCCTACCTTCAGCGACACCGCCTGGAGCCAATGCTTGCCACTGCCAAGAGGGGAAAAGCACTGAGGAGGTGTCATGTGTGCAGCCACACTACCAGGCAGGACAGAACCTTTAGGCGCACCTCCTTGCAGTGCAAAGAGTGCAAAGTTCCCCTCTGTGCTTACCTGTGTTTCTTTGACTACCACAGCCTGACTAGATTTTGAAAATAAGGGTAAGATTCTTTGAAATAATACTGAGAGTGACAGTGATACTAGTGTTTAGTTTTCTTTTACGTACTGACAGTGACAGCCTGATGAGTGTAAATTAGTGTATGTATTTGTAAAAGCACTGACAGTGACAGTGTTTTTTGGTGTAAATAATTGTCTATCTATCTATCTATAGCCCGACGCCCTAATCCCGCAAAGGGTGGCCGCAGACAAAACGCCTCCAAGTCATTCTGTCACCCACCATTTGACTCCCCTCCCCTCAACTCACCCCCCCCTCCCTCATATACCTCTCAACTCCATCCCTCCACCTCATCCTCGGTCTACCCCTCCCTCTCCCTCCCTCCACCTCACCTACATACACCCTCTTAGTCAGTCTTTCATCCTCCATTCTACATCCTCCATTGTACATAGTAATAATATAAGTATTGCGAGTGACAGTCACTCCAGTGTAAGAAGATGAAAGCATATGTTCCTATTCTATGTTCTGACAGTGACAGTTTGTTGTGTAGAAAAGATTATTTTTATAACAATGGACAGTGACACTGATGAATAAGGCAAAAAACGGACAGCTACAGTGAAAGTGAGCGACAGAAATGAAGTGCGAGTGGCCGACTGGAGTGAGAATAAAGTGCCTGCCGTAAGGCTGAATAAACTCGCGCCGCGGAGGTCTTCCTCAGTCCCGATCCACAATACTGGCAGTGACAGTGATTTTTATGGCCGTAATAGTGACAAGCGAACGTTTGCGAAGTACTATGATGGAAAATAATGTAGTATACGTGTTTTTAGCCATGAAAAGGCAAATGTGACAATAGTGATGGGAAGATCGCCGCCGCGCTGCATGTCGGCCGTGCGCTCCGCTCATTTTAGCCTTATTTTCAGTGCTTATTGTACAAATACGGATTCCAAACAACCTGTACGTTGTTGTATAAACTGTACTGTGACAGATTGAGGCTGTGGTAGAAAGAAAACCGGGTTTCTGGAGGTGTGAAAGTGAAGACTTTGTTACCCAACTTTGCAAGTCTTCACAAGTCCTTTGGTAGTCCACGAAGGCTCAACATGTGTCTCAGGAGAAAGCTGAATGTAAGTACTATATGCCATAAAAATTTTAATGCTCTAGGGTTAATCTCTGATTTTTGGCAAATATTTTCCCACAGGTACTCAGACCCCGCTACAACCCCGCCACAGCAGGGGGATCGGCCGTACACAGCCGCGTTTTAGGGGTTAAGCTTGGTATCCATCTTGTAGCGGCCCTTTGAACTTTTTCAATCTTGTCTATGTGCTTTTTAAGATGAGGACTCCAGATTATCTATCTATCTATCTATCTATCTATAGCCCGACGCCCTAATCCCGCAAATGGTGGCCGCAGACAAAACGCCTCCAAGTCACTCTGTCACCCACCATTTGACTCCCCTCCCCCCAACTCACCCCCCCCCTCCCTCATATACCTCTCAACTCCATCCCTCCACCTCATCCTCGGTCTACCCCTCCCTCTCCCTCCCTCCACCTCACCTACATACACCATCTTAGTCAGTCTTTCATTCTCCATCCTCTCCACATGTCCAAACCACCTCAGTGTATTTCTCCTAATCTTTTCAACCACATCCACATCTACTCCACAACGTTCCTTCACTTCTTCATTCGTCAACCTGTCCCTCCATGTCACTCCACATGCTCCTCTCAAGTAACTCATTTCCACTGCTCTCACTCTTGACTTGTTCCCCTCTTGCAAGGTCCACGCCACGCTTCCATACGTCAGGGTAGGGATCACAATACCATCATGCAGTGACTTCTTAACTTCCATACTCACCTCCCTATTTCTCATCACTGCTTTCAGTGTGCCAACAACCTTCCTTCCCTGCTGTACCCTTTCACGTACTTCATCCCCCAAAGTTCCATCCTTACTCATCACACTACCCAAGTACTTGAATGCACTCACATTCTCCATATCCTCACCATCCAATCTCACTGCACACTCTGTGACTTCATTCCTCTCAAACACCATAACTTTACTTTTGTTTACATTAACTTTCAGCTTCCTCCTCCTACACACTGTCCCAAATTCATTCACCAAACCTTGCAACTCCCATTCATCTTCACTCAACAATACTGTATCATCAGCAAACAGCAACACCGGAAGCTTCCAAATCTCACCCTCATTCATTAGGGCCACCTCCACATCCACTGCCCTACCTTGTACCTTCTTTATGACCCCATCCATATATATATTAAACAGCCATGGAGACATTACACACCCCTGTTTCAGTCCCAAATTGAGATCAAAGAACTCACTCAGCTCACCATCCACTCGCACCGTAGCCCTAGCTCCCTCGTACATACTCTTCACAGCACTCAACAATTTCCCCTCAACTCCATATATTCTTAATACCTTCCACATACCTTTCCTATCTATTCTGTCATAAGCTTTCTCCAAATCCATGAAGGCAGCGTACACTTTCCTTCCCTTCTCTAGATACTTCTCCACTAAACATCTTAGAACAAATATCTGATCTACACACCCTTTTCCCTTCCTAAATCCCCCTTGTTCTTCTCCAACTAGCTCCTTTGTCATATGCCTAACACTATCAATGAGTATTCTACCATATATTTTACCAGTCACACTAAGAAGGCAAATACCCCTATGGTTACTCCAGACTACTGATGCATATTCCAGGGTTGGTCTAATGAATGATGTTATTATCCTTCTTAGCATGTCTTCATTTATGTATGTGAATGCTATTCTCATATTTGCAAGCAGTGTATACATGTTCCGTACCTTCTCGCTGATGTGGTCAGCCGGAGATAGTCTGTTATTGATAATCACACCTAGGTCTTTCTCTCTTTCTGATGTGTATAGGGTTTTATTTCCTAACTTATAATCCCAATCAGGTCTTTTTCCACTTTTACCAAACTTGATTACATGACACTTGTCCACATTGAATTCCATTTGCCATGTACTACTCCATTCATGAAGTTTATTTAATTCTTCTTGTAGGTCTTTACAAGAGTCTGTGTTAGTAATTCTCCTTTGTATTTTTGCATCATCTGCAAACATATTCAGATAGCTCTCATTTCCAGTGTTACTGTTTATATCATTATTGGTGCCAGCACTGAACCCTGTGGTACTCCACTAGTCACTTCATTCCATGATGAGTAGTTTCCTCTTAGTACTGTTCTCATTTCTCTTTTTATGAGAAAGTCTTGCATCCAACAAAACAGTTTGCCTCGAATTCCTCCTTGATGGTACAGTTTCCATAAAAGTCTTTAGTGTGGTACTGTGTCAAAAGCTTTCTTGAAATCTAAATAGATACTGTCCACCCATCATTCCCTTTCCTGTATTGTATTTGTTACTCTGTCATAGTAGCTCAACAGATTAGTAACACATGATTTTCCTTTTCTGAAACCAAACTGTCTTTCTGTTATCATACTGTGTTCTTCTAGATGATTTACCCAAGCTTTTCTTATAAGCTTTTCTAATACCTTGCTTACAACACTGGTCAGTGATACTGGTCGGTAGTTGAGTGGATTTTGTCTATTTCCTTTCTTGAATAAGGGGACAATATTTGCTTTTTTCCAAATATCAGGTAGTTTACCTTGACTCAAGGTTTTCTTGAAAATTAAAAATAATGCACATTCTCATAGTACCCAACATGAAATTTCATCAGGACCACTTGCTTTTACTCTGTCTAATCTACTTAACTCCTCCTGTATTACTTTTTCTGCTATTTGTATATCTGGTAGTATGTGTGGACATGTATGTTCCACATAGTCCCTCTCAAAATTTTTTTCTTCTGTAAAAACTAATTGGAAATTCTTATTTAGTGCTTCACAAATATCTTTCTCTTGTGTATAAGTGATTCCCTCGTCCGTAATTCATTGTATTATATCTTTTACTTTGGTTTTGCTTCTGATATAGCTCTAAAACAGCTTTGGTTGATCACTACTTTTATTTATTGTATCCTCCTCAAACTGTTTTTGGGCTTCCCTCCTTATTCTTGTATAATTGTTTCTTGCCTGTTTGTAATTATTATACACCCTTTCACTATTATGTCTTCTGTATCTCTTTCACAACAAATCTCTTCTTTCTTTTGATATTTTACATTCTGTATTGAACCATTTCTGTATATTCTTATCTGCTTTTTTGTGCTGTGGGATGTACCTCTGGACTCCTATTTCATAAAATTCACAGAATTTTTTATATACAGCATTTAAATCTTGTCCTCTAAGCTCATTTTCCCAATCAACTTCTAAGAAATACCTCTTGTTTCAGTTAGGCATATTATGTGTGGTTCATTTTCTCTAACATAATCACTCATCTCTTGTAATTTAGATACCATTCCATCCACATTTGAGTACATCAACTTTATCATCTTGTTTATATACTTGTCATGACATGGTTCTACTACCTTCCTCCTTTTTATTCCATCCTGTTTGTGTACCACTTTCGTACCTGCAATCCTATTACTTTGTAAAAAAATTTCTTCTTCTCCTCTTCTGATCTTCCCTCATTTTTTGTTTTTGCTTCCTCCCTTTTCTCTTTCAGTAATTCCAGTTCCTCTTGTGTTAGGCATCATTTATCCATACATTTTTGAACTCCTCTTTTTCCATAAGATTCTTTGCATTTTTTAGTATCTCTTCCACAGTGTTTACACTCTGGAAAGTCACCTTTAGAGGTCTTGTCTTGCTTTTCTCATATTTCCCTAACCTTTTGTGTTCCTCTGTGTCTTTACCACAGATTTCCTCTGATACTTTTTTCAGTAAGCTCATTACATTTGCCATCTCCTTTTTGTCTCTTGTCTATCTATTACCAGACGCCTCAATCCCGTTTGGGGTGGCCACAAACAAATCGCCTCCAAGTCGCCCTGTCCCCCGCCATTTCACTCCCCTGCTCCCAACTCACACCCCCCTCTCTCATATACCTCTCCACCCCATCTCTCCATCTCATCCTCGGCCTCCCCCTCCCTCTTTCCCCCTCCACCTCACTCACATACACTCTCTTCGTCAGTCTTTCACCCTCCATCCTCTCCACATGGCCAAACCACCTCAGTGTGTTCCTCATAACGCTTCCTATCACATCCACATCAACACCACAACGCTCCTTTATATCCTCATTCGTCAGAATGTCTCTCCATGTGACTCCACAGGCTCCTCTTAAATAACTCATTTCCACGGCTCTCACTCTTGACTTGTGTCCTTCTAACAACGTCCAAGCTTCACTTCCGTACGTTAGAGTTGGTATCACAATACTGTCATGTAGTAACTTTTTCACTTCCATGCTCACTTCCCTGTTTCTTATCACTGCTTTCAAAGAACCAGCAACATTTCTTCCCTGCTGTACCCTTTCAAGCACTTCACCCTCCAAACCTCCATCCTTACTCATCACACTACCCAAGTACTTAAACATACTCACATTTTCCAATTCCTCACCATCCAACCTCGCTGTACATTCACTGACTTCACCTCTCTCAAAGACCATCACTTTACTCTTCCCTACATTCACCTTTAGATACCGTTTCTTACACACTCTCTCAAACTCATCCACCAAGCCTTGCAGCTCCCCTTCGTCTTCACTCAACAACACGGTATCATCTGCAAACAACAGTACAGGGAGTTTCCAAACACTATCCTCTCTCACCAGGGCCACTCCAACATCCAATACCCTACCTTGTACCTCTTTTATTACCCCATCCATGTACAGATTGAACAACCATGGAGACATGACACATCCCTGTTTCAACCCAACTTTCAAAGAGAAAAATTCACTTAGTTCCCCATCCACACGCACTGCAGCCTTCGCACCATCGTACATACTCTTCACAGCATTCAACAACTTCCCATCTATTCCATATATTCTTAACACTTTCCACAATCCTAGTCTATCCACCCTGTCATATGCTTTCCCCAAATCCATGAAAGCCGCATACAACTTCTTCCCCTCCTCTAGAAACTTTTCCACTAAAGATCTGAGAATGAATATCTGATCTACACAACCTCTTCCCTTCCTAAAGCCTCCCTGTTCTTCTCCAACTAATTTCTCTGTTCTTTCTCTAACTCTGTCAATAAGTATCCTACCATATACTTTTCCTATTATACTAAGAAGACAAATGCCCCTATGATTACCACACACTTCTTTTTCCCCTTTTCCTTTGTACAAGGGAATAATTATACCTGACTTCCAATCCTCCGGGACTCTACCTTCCTCCCAGGCCAATCTGCACATCTTCCACATCCATTCTACTACTATCTCTCCCCATGCTTCAGCATTTCACCACACACTCCATCAATTCCTGGGGCTTTCCCTGATTTAACTTTCTTCATTGCTTCCACAACTTCTATCCTACTGATTTCTTCCTGTCTTCTCACCTCCCTCCTTCTTCCTGCCATTCCCCAGCCACTTATACTCGCATTACTTCCATCCTCCACGTTCAGCAATTCCTTAAAGTGTTCTCTCCATCTGCTCACTTTTTCTCCCTTCTCCACTAGTAATCTACCATTTTTATCTTTCACTCCCCTGCTAACTCCACTTCCACCCTGTCTTACTCTTTTCACCTCTTTATAGAACATTTTCTTACAGTCCCTCCACTTTACACTCAAATTCCTTCCAAATTCCTCATCCACTCTCTTCTTACTCTCTCTTACTAATCTTTTCACCTCTCTCTTTCTTTCTACATATAACTCTCTCTTCCACCTCTCAACTTCTTCCACGCCCCTATTTCTCATCCATTCATTGTATGCCTTCTTCTTTTGTGCCACAGCCCGTTTCACCTCTTCAGTCCACCACGCTGTTCCTTGCACCCCCCTCCGTCTTCTCTTCCTTCCACACACCACATCACATGCTGCACATATTTCTTCTGTAAATATTCTACACACACCTTCCACGTCCCCCATCTGCTCCAACTCATATTTGCCCAATCGTTCCTCCACTTCTCTCTTATACTCTGCCTTTTTCTCATCCTCTTGTAACCTTTCCACTCTCCTTGCAACTACTCCTTCCTCTCGTCTTTCCCTTCTTCTATTCCTCCATCTTACTTGAGCTTTAACTCTGGCCACCACCAAGTAGTGGTCAGAAAGTCCACTCCCCCAACCTCTATAAACTCTTGCATCCAATATACATCTTCGCATCCTTTCATCCACACACACATAATCAATCATTGCCTTCCTTTCACTCAATTCACCACCCACCCTTCTCATCACTCGCCATGTATACCTGTGGATCATTTTATGCCTGAAGAAGGTATTGGCTATCACCAACCCCCTCCCAGCACAAATGTCCACTAACGCACTCCCATTCTCATCTATCTCAGCAGGCACACCCCACTCACCAACTATTCCATCCACTTTCACATTCCCAACTTTACCATTCATATCACCAATCAAAAACACTCTATCATTCCTTCCAAACTTTTCCATGCACACTTCTACATTTGTCCAGAACTCTTCTCTCACTCTTCTAGCACGATCTTGCGTTGGCGCATACACACACACAATCGCCCACATTTGTATTCCAACTTTCAACTTTACCCACACAATCCTTGATCCAACTGATCCATACTGTCTTATGCTCTTCTTCCATCTTTTACTCACAACTATACATACTCCTTCCTTTGCCCTCTCATTCTCACCTACTCCTGCACATATACCCCATCCATACTCCCATTCTCTCACACTTTCTCTTCTCCATTTTGTTTCAGTTATTCCACATACATCCACTTTCGCATCCTCAAGCACCTGGACAATCTCTCTCTCTTTCACCTCATCATTTGCTCCCCTTACATTCCACGTTCCAATTGCAATGTCCTTTGTCCGGTCCTTGGTCGTCAACGTTTGGTCAGTCCTTGTCCGAGGCTTATTGTTTGTTTTTTTAGTTGGTTGTTTTCCGGGGAGGGGCACCAACCCTCCGCCAACCCTTTTAGTCGCCTTTTACGACAAGCAGGCATACTGGGGGAGTATTCTTGACAAACCCCCCTACCCCTCTTCTATACCAGTGATCACTATAGATTTGTTTATATCTACTGAATCTCTGACTAACTTTGGATTGTTTTGGATTATTCTTTTCACTTCCTTTTTAATGCTTTTTTCCTCCACCCTTGTTTCTAAGTCTTTCTTTACTTTCACCATTTCAGCATACGTGGTTTCCACATCATTTTTGTAGCTTTGCACAGCTTCATTCACCTGTGTTATCTTCTCCTCAATATTACTGCTCTGGTCTATAAGATTACTTACTTGCCTAATTGTCTCTGTGTTATTTTTGAACTCTTCCATAACACTCTCGTGATTGACTACTGTACTTGCCATTTCGCTCATTTTCTTCCTAAGTGTACTCAATTCCACTGTTAGTTCACTGATGGTTGTGTCTTTCTTATTGGCCTCCCTTCCTAGTTTTTCTATTTCTTCCTTTTGCAAGTGCATCTGCTTCTTTATTTCATCAATTTCATTTTTGAAACCCATTTCTAGTTTGTTTACACGTTCAACCAGTCTATTGTGAGTCTCCACTTCAACCAGTTCTTGGTAGAAATCATCATTTTGCTTTTTACCTTTATCCCTTTTCTTTTCCAAATTTGCTTTACTAAAGTATGTATCCATTTTGCAATACTAAAAGTGCAGAGTATGTACTTACAATCCCCGTGTTGTTGTAGTCTAAATAAAACTCAGCTGACTCAGCGTATTCTTTCGCCTTGGTTCTCTTTCCTGTTTGAACAAGTCTTGTTTAAACTTATTATTTTTTTCCTTTTAGTAATGAAAAATCATTTAGTTTAACCTGGTACAGAGCTTGACTTATACAAAGATACTAATTTAGGTAATGCCACCGGCCGTGTTGGTTCGGTACAGAGCGCCGATGTCGCACGTCCGCCTCGATTGAATCCCTCTGCGTGTGTGTGTGTGTTCTTACCTAATTGTATCTTGACAGGAATGAGTCAAGCTCGTACCGTCCCGTGTCTTAAACCATATTTATCGTACATATCCTTAAATTTGTGAATTGTTTTGGCACACACTATTTCATTCGGTAGTGCATTCCATTGATCAATTGCTCTGTTTGGGAAACTGAATTTCCTTACGTCTTTATCACCTCTCTTCTTATGCAGTTTTTTGCAGTGTCCTCTTGCTGATGCTTCTCCATATGTTAAGTAATCATTTATGTCTATTTTCTCCTTCCCTGATATGCACTTATATAGCATTATCATGTCACCTCTTTTCCTTCTCTCCTGTAGTGTTGGTAGATTCAGTTTATTTAGTCTTTCTTCATAGCTTAGGTCCCTTAAGCTTGGTATCCATCTTGTAGCGGCCCTTTGAACTTTTTCAATCTTCTCTATGTGCTTTTTGAGATGAGGACTCCAGACTACTGATGCATATTCCAGGGTTGGTCTAATGAATCATGTTATTATCCTTCTTAGCATGTCTTCATTTATGTATGTGAATGCTATTCTCATATTTGCAAGCAGTGTATACATGTTCCGTACCTTCTCGCTGATGTGGTCAGCCGGAGATAGTCTGTTATTGATAATCACACCTAGGTCTTTCTCTCTTTCTGATGTGTATAGGGTTTTATTTCCTAACTTATAATCCCAATCAGGTCTTTTTCCACTTTTACCAAACTTGATTACATGACACTTGTCCACACTGAATTCCATTTGCCATGTACTACTCCATTCATGAAGTTTATTTAATTCTTCTTGTAGGTCTTTACAAGAGTCTGTGTTAGTAATTCTCCTTTGTATTTTTGCATCATCTGCAAACATATTCAGATAGCTCTCATTTCCAGTGTTACTGTTTATATCATTTATATACACTAAAAACATGATTGGTGCCAGCACTGAACCCTGTGGTATTCCACTAGTCACTTCTTTCCATGATGAGTAGTTTCCTCTTAGTACTGTTCTCATTTCTCTTTTTATGAGAAAGTCTTGCATCCAACAAAACAGTTTGCCTCGAATTCCTCCTTGATGGTACAGTTTCCATAAAAGTCTTTGGTGTGGTACTGTGTCAAAAGCTTTCTTGAAATCTAAATAGGTACTGTCCACCCATCCTTCCCTTTCCAGTATTGTGTTTGTTACTCTGTCATAGTAGCTCAACAGATTAATAACACATGATTTTCCTTTTCTGAAACCAAACTGTCTTTCTGTTATACTGTGTTCTTCTAGATGATTTACCCAAGCTTTTCTTATAAGTTTTTCTAATACCTTGCTTACAATACTGGTCAGTGATACTGGTCGGTTGTTGAGTGGATTTTGTCTATTTCCTTTCTTGAATAAGGGGACAATATTTGCTTTTTTCCAAATATCAGGTAGTTTACCTTGACTCATGGATTTCTTGAAAATTAAAAATAATGGTTTACTTAACTCCTTTGCACATTCTCGTAGTACCCAACATGAAATTTCATCAGGACCACTTGCTTTTCCTCTGTCTAATCTACTTAACTCCTCCTGTATTACTTTTTCTATCTATCTATCTATTGCCAGACGCCTCAATCCCGTTTGGGGTGGCCACAAACAAATCGCCTCCAAGTCGCCCTGTCCCCCGCCATTTCACTCCCCTGCTCCCAACTCACACCCCCCTCTCTCATATACCTCTCCACCCCATCTCTCCATCTCATCCTCGGCCTCCCCCTCCCTCTTTCCCCCTCCACCTCACTCACATACACTCTCTTCGTCAGTCTTTCACCCTCCATCCTCTCCACATGGCCAAACCACCTCAGTGTGTTCCTCATAACGCTTCCTATCACATCCACATCAACACCACAATGCTCCTTTATATCCTCATTCGTCAGCCTGTCTCTCCATGTGACTCCACAAGCTCCTCTTAAATAACTCATTTCCACGGCTCTCACTCTTGACTTGTGTCCTTCCAACAACGTCCAAGCTTCACTTCCGTGCGTTAGAGTTGGTATCACAATACTGTCATGTAGTAACTTTTTCACTTCCATGCTCACTTCCCTGTTTCTTATCACTGGTTTCAAAGAACAGCAACCTTTCTTCCCTGCTGTACCCTTTCAAGCACTTCACCCTCCAAACCTCCATCCTTACTCATCACACTACCCAAGTACTTAAACGTACTCACATTTTCCAATTCCTCACCATGAAACCTCGCTGTACATTCACTGACTTCACCTCTCTCAAAGACCATCACTTTACTCTTCCCTACATTCACCTTTAGATTCCGTTTCTTACACACTCTCTCAAACTCATCCACCAAACCTTGCAGCTCCCCTTCGTCTTCACTCAACAACACAGTATCATCTGCAAACAACAGTACAGGGAGTTTCCAAACACTATCCTCTCTCACCAGGGCCACTCCAACATCCACTACCCTACCTTGTACCTCTTTTATTACTCCATCCATGTACAGATTGAACAACCATGGAGACATGACACATCCCTGTTTCAAACCAACTTTCAAAGAGAAAAATTCACTTAGTTCCCCATCCACACGCACTGCAGCATTCGCACCATCGTACATACTCTTCACAGCATTCAACAACTTCCCATCTATTCCATATATTCTTAACACTTTCCACAATCCTAGTCTATCCACCCTGTCATATGCTTTCTCCAAATCCATGAAAGCCGCATACAACTTCTTTCCCTTCTCTAGAAACTTTTCCACTAAAGATCTGAGAATGAATATCTGATCTACACAACCTCTTCCCTTCCTAAAGCCTCCCTGTTCTTCTCCAACTAATTTCTCTGTTCTTTCTCTAACTCTGTCAATAAGTATCCTACCATATACTTTTCCTATTATACTAAGAAGACAAATGCCCCTATGATTACCACACACTTCTTTTTCCCCTTTTCCTTTGTACAAGGGAATAATTATACCTGACTTCCAATCCTCTGGGACTCTACCTTCCTCCCAGGCCAATCTGCACATCTTCCACATCCATTCTACTACTATCTCTCCCCCATGCTTCAGCATTTCACCACACACTCCATCAATTCCAGGGGCTTTCCCTGATTTAACTTTCTTCATTGCTTCCACAACTTCTATCCTACTGATTTCTTCCTGTCTTCTCACCTCCCTCCTTCTTCCAGCCATTCCCCAGCCACTTATACTCGCATTACTTCCATCCTCCACGTTCAGCAATTCCTTAAAGTGTTCTCTCCATCTGCTCACTTTTTCTCCCTTCTCCACTAGTAATCTACCATTTTTATCTTTCACTCCCCTGCTAACTCCACTTCCACCCTGTCTTACTCTTTTCACCTCTTTCCAGAACATTTTCTTACAGTCCCTCCACTTTACACTCAAATTCCTTCCAAATTCCTCATCCACTCTCTTCTTACTCTCTCTTACTAATCTTTTCACCTCTCTCTTTCTTTCTACATATAACTCTCTCTTCCACCTCTCAACTTCTTCCACGCCCCTATTTCTCATCCATTCATTGTATGCCTTCTTCTTTTGTGCCACAGCCCGTTTCACCTCTTCAGTCCACCACGCTGTTCCTTGCACCCCCCTCCGTCTTCTCTTCCTTCCACACACCACATCACATGCTGCACTGGTAGTATGTGTGGACATGCATGTTCCACATAGTCCCTCTCAAAATTTTTTTCTTCTGTAAAAACTAATTGGAAATTCTTATTTAGTGCTTCACAAATATCTTTCTCTTGTGTATAAGTGATTCCCTTGTCCGTAATTGATTGTATTATATCTTTTACTTTGGTTTTGCTTCTGATATAGCTCTAAAACAGCTTTGGTGTGTGTGTGCGTGCGTGCGTGCGTGCGTGCGTTCTTACCAAATTGTTCTTACCTAATTGTATCTTTACAGGAATGAGTAAAGCTCATATTGTCCCGTGTCATAAACTATTTTTATCATACACATCCTTAAATTTATTTATCTTTTTTTTAACACACTATTTCGTTCGGTAGTTCATTTCATTGATCAGTTGCCCTATTTGGGAAACTAAATTTACTTACATCTTTATTGCCTCTCTTTTTATGCAGTTCACTGCAGGGTCATCTTGCTGATGCATCCCCACAGGTTATGTAATCATTTATACCTATTTTCTCCTTCCCTGATATGCATTTATATAGCATAATGATGTCTCCTCTTTTCCTCCTCTCCTGTAGTGTAGGTAGATTCAGTTATTCCAGTCTTTCTTCGTAGCTTAGATCCCTTAAGCTTGGAACCTATCTTGTATCGGCCCTCTGAACTTTTCCAATCTTATCTATGTGTTTTTGAGATGAGGACTCCAGACTACTGATGCATACTCCAGGGTTGATCTGATCAATGATGTTATTATCTTTCTTAGCATGTCTTCATTTATGTATGTGAGTGCTACTCTCATATTTGCAAGCAATGAATACATGTTCCATACCATCTCACTGATGTGGTCAGCTGGAGATAGTCTGTTATTGATAATCACACCAAGGTCCTTCTCTCTTTCTGACGTGTGTAGGGTTTTACTTCCTAACTTATAGTCATAATCTGGTCTTTTTCCACTTTTATCAAACTTGATTACATGATACTTGTCCACACTGAATTCCATTTACCATATATTGCTCTATTCATGAAGTTTATTAAATTTTCCTTGTAGCTCTTTACAACAGGCTCCATTAGTAAATCTCCTTTGTATTTTTGCATCATCACAAATCATATTTAGATAGCTTTCATTTCCAATGTTGCTATCTATGTCATTCATACGTACTAAAAACATAACTGGTGCCAGCACTGAGCCCTGCTGAATTCCGCTACTCACTTGCCTCCATGATGATTAGTTTCCCCTTAGGACTGTTCTCATTTCCCTTCTTTTGAGAAAATCTTGCATCCAACAATACAGTTTGCATTGGATTCCTCCTTGGGGGAGGCGGGGCGGGGGTTCCACTGGCATAGATTGTGGGTTCAGGGCGAGATGGGGCTCGAGCCTGTGCTAGAGGGTACAGGGCATTGCGGTTCCCAGGCTGCCGCTTCCGCCCAATAGAGAGGGGCCCGAACCTGGGAGTAGCGCCCCAGGAGGTTGCCCTATCAGTGGGTGTATAACGGCGGGATAGTTGCAGTGCCAAGGCGCGCTTGGAGGGTGTCCCTGCAGCTGTCCTGGCAGGGTGCCCCGAGGCTACTACCACAGCCACTGGTAAGCTGGTGGGCTAGGGGTCCCAGATCCAATGCCTGGACCTGGGATTGTGCAGTGAGTGGGACCTGTGCTATGTCTGTCCCCCTTTATTAATACTGAAGATGACAAACAAAATAAGTTTCAAAGCAAGCCTGAGGACAGTAAATCACCCAGGGAGATGAGGGTGGGTTCATGGAATGTGGGAAGTTTGAGGGGAAGAGCGGGGGAAGTCGTTGAGTCATTCAGTAGGAGGTGGGTGGATGTGGTGTGTTTGCAGGAAGTCCGGTACAGGGATGGATCAGCCAGAAAGATTGTTGGGAAGGACTGTTGCTATAAGTTGTTTTGGCAGGGGGGGACAGACGGATATGGAGGTGTTGGTGTGATGGTTGCGGAGAAATGGGTGGAATATGTTATGAATCTTTTGAGAGTAAGCGATAGGATATTGGCAGTGAAAATTCTGTTGGGTAGAAAGATAGCTGCGATTATGTCGGCATATGCTCCACAGGCAGGATTGGATGAAGCAGAGAAAGATAGATTTTGGGATGATTTAATACGTGTAGTGGGTGGTATGCGGGATGATGAGATAGTAATTTTGGGAGGGGACTTAAATGGCCATGTAGGTGAAGCAGCACAAGGTTATGAAGGAGTGCATGGGGGATGTGCGTATGGTCTAAGGAATGCAGAAGGGGAAAGGATACTCGAGTTTGGGGAGGCAACGGACATGACTGTGTGCAACACATATTTTAGGAAGAGAAACAGTAGGTTAATTATGTATGAGTCTGGGGGAAATAGCAGTCAGATAGATTATTTTTTTGTTAGGAGGGCCGATAGGAGGTTAGTGAGGGACGTTAAAGTTATAGGAAGTGAGGAGTGTGTGCAGCAGCACAAATTATTGATTTGTGATATGGTGCTAAAAGAACAAGTGATGAAAAAGAGGACTTATGTACCTAGGAGGAAAATATGGAAGCTGAAAAACCAAGTAGTAAGGGATGCCTTCTATAGCAAGTTGAGGAGAGTGGTGGTTGAACAGGGAGCTGTAGACAGAAGCGTTAATGAACAGTACAGAGCCCTCAAGAACAATTTCTTGAGAGTTACTGATGTAACATGTGGTTGGACAAGAGGACCACCAAGACATAAAGTAACATGGTGGTGGGATGAGGGTGTAGAAGCTGCAGTTAAGGAGAAAAGAAGGCTTTTCCGGGAATGGAAGAAGGGTGGTAGCAAAGAGGAATATCTGGCTGCCAAGCATAGAGCTAGAAGAGAGGTATACAGGGCAAAGTCTGAGTCACAAAGACTATTACTTGATAACCTAAATCATGGGGAAAGGAAAAATATGATATTTAGGGTGGCAGGTAAAGTGAAGAGGGATAATCGGGATATTATAGGTGAGCAGTGTGTGGAGAATGATGAAGGAAGGGTAGTGGTGAACAGTGAGGATATTAAAGATGCATGGAGACAGCATTATAACCGGTTGTTGAATGAGGAGTTTGACTGGGACAGGGAAGGTTTGGAGCCACCAGATCCAATGCCTGGCCCTTGGCCTTTGATTGATACTGCTACTGTGAGTGAGGCAATAGGCAGGATGAGGGTGGGGAAGGCAGCAGGTGTGTCTGGACTGACTGCCGAAATGTTGAAGGCCTCAGGCGATATAGGGGTGAGTTTAGTCACTGACCTGATAAATAAGATTATTTATGAGTGTGTTGTCCCAGATGATTGGCTGAAGAGTGTAATTGTAAATGTGTATAAAGGGAAGGGTGATGCCCTGGAAAGAGGAAATTATAGAGGTATAAAGCTTTTAAATCAGATAATGAAGGTAATGGAGAGAGTTTTGGAAGGTATAATTAGAGAAAGAGTGAATATTGATGAGATGCAGTTTGGGTTTATGCCAGGTAGGGGGACCACTGATGCTATATTCATTGTTCGACAGCTTCAGGAAAAATATATTGGTAGGAGAAGGGATCTGGGTTTTGTTTTTGTTGATTTGGAAAAGGCCTTTGACAGAGTCCCTAGAGAGGTGGTGAAGCGGGCAATGAGAAAGCTTGGCTTGGAGGAGTGGCTGGTTAGGGTGGTTATGGCTATGTATGTGGGTGCTCACACCCAGGTAAGGGTGAATGGAGAAATGAGTGATGAGTTTTCCTTGAATGCTGGTGTGCCTCAGGGGTCAGTTTTGAGTCCCATGTTGTTTATCATGGTACTTAAAGCCCTTTCAAGTGACTTTAGAAACGGACTTCCGTGGGAGTTGTTGTATGCTGATGATTCGGTGTTGATTGCAGAGAACGAAAGGGAGGTGGAGGAAAGGTTTAGGAAGTGGAGAGATTGTATGGGGCACAAGGGTTTAAGGGTAAATGCAGATAAATCAAAAGTGATGATATCTAGGGCTGGTGGCGGTACTGTCAAAGACGAGGGAGAGTGGCCATGTGCAGTTTGCCACAAGGGCGTGGGAAGTAATTCCATCTTGTGCGGTGTGTGTGATAAATGGGTGCATAAGAGATGTAGTGGTATCAGAGGTAGACTGCAAGATAATGCTGATTTTATATGTACGGTGTGTCAGGGTGAGCAGGTGGAGATTGTCAGATGTGAAAGGATTGAACTTGCTGGTGAATCTCTTGAGTGTGTGGAAGAGTTTTGTTATTTGGGAGACATGCTGTGTGCTGGAGGTGGGGCTGGAGCTAGCTCTGTGGCTAGAGTGAGAAGTGGTTGGAAGAAGTTCAGGGAGCTCTTGCCTCTCCTGACACTGAGAGGGCTCTCCCTACGTGCTAAGGGGTCTTTGTATGCAGCATGTGTTAGGAGAGTAATGCTGTATCGTAGTGAGACCTGGGCAGTGAAGGAGGAAGATATTCGTCGGCTCAGACGTACAGAAATGACAATGATTTGGTGGATGTGTAGTGCGTCCCTGCATCCAAGGCCTGGAGGGGCTGGGTTTACGATGGAAGAGTTGAGAGGTAGGATGGGACTGGAGTGTACTGGTGTTGTGATGAGGAGAGGTAGATTGAGATGGTTTGGACATGTGGAGAGGATGGGGGATGATAATTGGGTGAGGAAGGTGAGAAGTGTTAATATTGGGGGTGGGGTTATGAGGGGTAGACCAAGAAAGGCATGGGACGAGGTCATTAAGTGTGACCTCAGGGTTAAGGGACTGAACAGGGAGGCTGCAATGGATCGTGCAGTGTGGAGAGCCGCCATTAGGTGACCAAGGCCAACACATGCAAGCATGTTGGAGCCTTTAAAAACAAAAACGAAAACGAAAACATGTGATGATATTCAGGGCTGGGGGTGGTAGTCAAAGCAGTGGGAATGAGGTCATGTGCAATTTGCCAGAATGGCATGGGAAGTACTCAGTCTTGCTCAGTATTTATGATAAGGAGGTACATAAGATATGTACAGTGGTGGTATCACTGGCAAGGTGAGAGATATTGCTGATTCTGTGTGTGTGGTAGGAATGGGAGACCATCCAAAGGCTGAGACATGGGAAAGAACTGACCTTGTTGGAGAGTCTATTCAGTGTGTAGAGGAGTTTTCTAAATGTGTGGGACACGATAAGTGCTGTAAGTGGGGTTGGAGCTTGCTCTGTGGCTAAGGTATGGAGTGGTTGAAAGAAGTTGAAACTCATGGAGCTGTTGCCTCTGTTAACACTGAGAAGGCTCTCCTCCATGCTAAGGGGCACTTGCATGCAGCATGTGTTAGGAGCATAAAGTTGTACAGTAGTGAGACTTGGGCAGTAAAGGAAGATGACATTTGTAGGCTAAAACAAAAAGATGATAATGTTTGGATGGATACATGGTGTGTCCCGGAATGACAGGCTAGGGAGGTTTAGACTGCAAATGAGGAGCTGAAAGGAAGACTAGGATTTTAATATATTTGTGTTGTGATGAGAAGGAGCTGATTGAGATAGCTTAAACATGTGGAGTGGATGGAGGATGACAAATGGACACAGAGGGGAAGAGGTGTGAACACTGTGGGCAGAGTTGCAAAAGGAATAATGAAAAACATCTGGGATGAGGTCACAGAGTGTGACCTCGGGGAAAAGGAACTGAATAAATGGGCTGTTAAATACTGAGCAGCACAAAGAGCCACAATTAGGTGACATAAGTTGACATATGCAAACATGATGAAGCCTTTATAAATGAATGAGCAAACAAATGAACAGTAAATGATTAGGCTTCACATTCAGTGTAGAGTCAGCTAAGGAAGAGTAAGCAGCACTACATCAAGTGAAGTTAACCCGCCGCGTCCCACTGATGTGTATATACATCCACACGTTTTGTCACTGTCAATCCTGCTGACGTATATAAATGCACATCAAATGCAAGGTCCCTAATTTGCACAATTTTCAATTCTCACACGTGATTTTTGGTATGTATAAACAGGACACCTTCCTCTACAAGATGCCAGGCAGGGACAATACCTTACCCTGCATGACCTTCCCCCCTCCACATGCCATTGTCTCGGCAATTCACCTGTTACCAGTGACCTGGCCAGTAAAGAAATGTCGTGCCACGGCACGAAATTCAGGGTCAGAGTGATTCCCCAATCGATGACAATGTGGAGGACAAACTTTATGTAGCTTTAGAGGAAGAAAGTCAGAAATGATGATCGGATAATGTCGCCAAAAAAGGTCAGGTATGTTGATGTGTTTGGTGAGTGAAACAATGCATATAATCCCTATATTACCGTGTGAAAACCAATATACTCTCGTACTACATATAAATTCATACCAAATAAATAAATAAATACCGTTTATGAGTGGTGTGGAATAGTTACTCTCCCATAGAGCTCATTTCCTTTGGAGCCAGCCTGATAGAAAACCTAGTAAGATAAGGAGTGCTACTACCTGTATCGAGTATTTTAAACCTCAGGTGAGCGATTTATCTATGAATTTTCAGTGTTTCTCACCAAAAGCGGAGGTTTAAGCCAAAAAAAAAAAAAAATCCAAAATTGATTGGGATTGGGGGGAGTCAGTGGTGGAAAATCAGTCGGGACGGGGCAGGTTAAACAGCTCATGGATATGCTTTCTAACGGCATATCCCACTATTTACAGGTAAACCAGACATAAAACAGTGACATTTAAGAGGCATAAACAACAAATATTGGCTTTAGTAACAGCTATCATCACTACCAAAATGACTTACAGTTTCTCCCTCCCATCCATATGACTCTAATGATAACTTGTGGCATAAAGGTTAATTGGCTGCTAGTACCATCTCTCTCTCTCTCTCTCTATTTATTTGTCTGTTGTACCCAGCTAAGTGTTTCTACTATCATCTTACTTTAGCTGCTTAACTTTTGTTGGCTTACCGGTACTCTTATGTTGTTTACAAACAGGCTGTTGTTGTTGTAGAGTAACCGATAGAACAGACCCATCAACCAACTCTAAGCGAGCAACTGGCCCTGCAGAGCAGCCCCATACAGTAAACTACTATTCTCTAGCGGCAGACAGCACATCACTGTGGCAAGGTTTAGTTACTGGATGGACGCCACATTTGCACCTCTCCATCCAGTTAACAGGGGCACAATAGTATTTTCCACATCATCCTGTTATGTGGTTATGACCCAGTATTATACACTGAGGTGGTTTGGACATGTGGAGAGGATGGAGAATGAAAGGCTGACTAAGAGGGTGTATGTAGGTGAGGTGGAGGGAGGGAGAGGAAGGGGTAGACCGAGGATGAGGTGGAGAGATGGAGTTGAGAGGTATATGAGGGAGGGGGGGGTGAATTGGGGGGAGGGGAGTCAAATGGTGGGTGACAGAGTGACTTGGAGGCGTTTTGTCTGCGGCCACCCTTTGCGGGATTAGGGCGTCGGGCTATAGATAGATAGATAGATAGATTATAAACTGCTTTCCGGGTTACAGGAAATCGTTAGGCTTGTCACTTAGTGTAAGGCAATTTGAAGTGGAAAGAAAGCAGTACATGAGACAGGAAGGATGGGAGAAACAGGAAGAAAGCAGAGCAGACACAGAAAAAAGAATGACAAAGGTGGAGGAAGAAGTAGGCAGCACTATGTTCAGAGAGCTGATGACAGTTGCCACCACCTGCCACCTTTCATACAGGTAACAGGTGCTATAAAAGTTAGAAAAATATGGCACAAATCAGAAAATGAAAAATATACATGATGCCATATCCATACCTGCATCACTTGACACCAGGATGTAAGGAACTGGCTCTTGGGAAAGGCCACTGACATCACCTCTGAGAAACCGTGGATCTCTCGTTCCAGAAAGAATGCTCTGGAAATATTAATATATCTCTTACTTCTGAGATTATACTCTGTCCACATGGTCTATAGCTGCAATCTGTCCATCTTGAATACTGAGATGTAACAAGACATTAATACCTGTACTAGAATATCGTGCTTGTCTAGAAAAAGTACTAAGGAAAGGATGCAGAGACAAACTGTAATTACTGTACTGTCTTATTCTGCCACTGAGCTATGGGTAAAAAAAAAAAAAAAAAAAAAAAAAAAAAAAAATCTCCAAGACAGACAAATTTCAAGCAGTTCTTGTTACAAAAGTTAAGGGTCATGTTCCAAAATACAGTATCCCAAAATATAATTGTTACCATAAATTGGGGGAAAGTTTTGTCTTTTATTTTTTTTCTTTTCTTTATGCAGAAGATCAACCAAGGAAGGAAAAAACAAATTAAATAAAAAAATAATCCATACACCAGATTACAAGTGTCCTTCATTCATAAGAAATCTGTAAAAGTTGGGCTTGAACTGGTGTAAGTTGAAGTTCTGGGGAAGTGAGTTCCAAAGACATGCAGTTCAAGGAAAAAAAAGAATTTTGACAGGCTGACGTTTTGCAGTATGGCAATGTGACAGTCCAGTCATATACCAGATGCCCGTGAAGCACACGGGAAGGCATGGAGAGGTGGTAAAGTGGATGGAACTTCGTCTCTGCATTTGCCATAAAAGTATCTGTAAAATAATGCATGGGAGGCAACATTCATTCTTAATTGCAGGGGAGGTAGTTCATCTGTAATTGCAGGGTCATTATAATTCTAACAGCTTTCTTCTGAAATTTGTCCAGCTGTCTTAGTGCAACATCTCCACAAGGATGAACAATATTCAGTGGGAGTGCACATGATTCTTGTAAATTACAGCCAACTGCTCGTCAGTGACGCAGTTGCTGATTCAATTCAATAATTCAAGTTTCTCTAATTGGTTTTAGCAAATGATCTAACGTGAGAGGTCCAGCTGTGGGTACTGTTAACTGAAACACCGAGAATTTCAATACTTTTAGAGATAGGAATATTAGTGGCACTGAAGGTACTATGGAAATCAGGCAATATCCATCTCTTAGTAAACTGTATATACAGTAATCCCTTTAAGACCCGGACGCCCAAGTCCCGGACACCCCAAGTCCTGGACATTTTGGGCTCGGGGTCTTTGGACACACACACACACACACACACACACACACACAAAAAGCCGATATGTGTTCATCCCTACTTTAAATTTGCCTTGCAGTGATAAACAGCTGTGTTTTGGTGCACAGTAGAGCGCCCCTGCATCCTCCCCTCCCCAGTTCCCGCCTACCTACTGTCGTGACTACACGCTCGTCACCACGGCTGCGCCATGTGCTCATTTTTGTGAACAAACAGTGAATAAACTGCAATACCTCGCCACTAGACCACATGGGAATCTACAGTGTTGTGCAGTGTTAAGAAATTAGAATTCACAGTGCAAAGGATTAAGTGCAGAGTGCAACACTGGCATGCTGCAACTGGTGTGGTGTAAGTAAGAACAAAATGTGCAGTGTTAAACAATTATAATTCACAGTGCAAAGGATTAAGTGCAGCACAATACTGGATTACTGTATGTGCTTCAAGTGCACTTTCACCACTCTCAGAACCTTAGAGGAGGCGGGTTAATCTTTGTAACGGCTACGGACGTGTTGTAAGTACCCTGTACTGTACACTGATAAATATTTTCCATACTCACTTCTAATTACCCATTCTCTGGTTCCATTTCATTCATTTCATGGTTTTTGTCCTTCTTTTTGTGTGCACAGAGTCTTAAATATGTGCTGTGCATATCCGGTAGGGAATTATTTAGGTGGTTTTCAAAGTTAGGTTGGGTTGGGGTCTGTAAGTACCTGTCCAGGGGCATTTTTCCCAAGTTCCGGACAAAACCAAGCCCTGGATGTGCCTTTGGCTCTATTATGTCAGATCTTGGAGGGATTACTGTATTTGGTTTTCCAAGCATTAAATGAGACAATGTTGCTTTGTCCCCATACAGTGATCTTAGACAAGCCTTGATTTATGAAGAGTGCTGAACTGAGCTGCGTGATAGAGATATCAGACATAGTGAATGAATGTCTAAGTGTGAAGGAACTGTGAAGTGTTGAGTCATCTGCATATGAGTAAACGGGGATATGGGTGACATGACAAATCAATAACATACATTGGAAACGGAAGTGGTAGATGGGGGCGCTCACCATGTACTCACTTGATGTAGTGCTGCTTTGGGTGTCTGCCCCTTCCTCCCTTCCTTCCTCTTCTGTATTTCTTTCCATCATTCCTTCCTCTTCCTTTTGCCTATGGGTGACTTTACATTCCTTCTTCTATCTTTCTTTCCTTCACTCTTTCCTCTTCCTTCTGTCTATGGGTAACTACACTAAGTGATAAGCCAAATGGTTTCCTGTACACCAGGAAATCATTTACCACACTGGGTGGTAACCATATAACCATATTATGGTGCCTAGTGGTTTACTGGGTAATTAACAGAGCTGGGCACAGAATCTAAAATTCAACTCCGCAATCGCAATTCCGCAACCTCTGACCCTTACCTTCCACTACCGCAATTCCACAATAAACTTGGAATGTATTTACCTAGTTGTGATATATAGGAAATGAGGTACGCTCGTGGGGTTCCGTTTCTGTTTCTCGATAAGTCAAATTTTACTTTGAACTCATTTAAATTTGTAGACTGGACGACCTCTTTGTCCAGGCTGTTCCACAGGTCCATGCATCTATATGGGAAGCTATATTTCTTGATATCCTTCAAGCAACTTGGTTTCCTCAGGTTCATTCCATGTCCTCTTGTTACTCTCCCATCCCATACAAACAGACCTTTTCTGTCAACTTTATCTAATCCCATCATGGTTCTGAATACCGCAATCATGTCACCCCTCTCTCTCTTTTCCTCTACGGAAGGCAGCTCCAGCTTTTCCAGTCTCTGTCCATACGACAGATCTGCCAGGCTGGGGACCATCTTGGTTGCTGTTCCTTGTATTCTCTCGATCTTGTTTAAATCCTTCTTTTTGTGTGGGGACCACATTACTGCTGCATACTCCAACCTGGGGCAGATCATGGCCACTATCAATTTATTCATCATCTCCTCATCCATGTAATGCAATGCCACTCTTATGTTAGTCGAGAGATTGGACGTCTCTCTAACTATTTTGTTAATGTGTTTTTCCAGTGACAAACTATCCTGGACCAGCACTCCCAAATCTTTCTCTTCTCTCGCCTTTGTGACTGGTTCATTACCCATCGTATAATTCAGTGATGGCCTCTCGGTACTTTTACCCATTTTCAATATTTTACACTTCTTTGCATTAAATTTCATTTCATACACCTGGCTCCAATCATGAATCCTATCCAGGTCTTCCTGTAGCATTTTACAGTCTTCCTCAACTTCTACTCTCCTCAAGATTTTTGCATCATCAGCAAATAGACTTGCATAACTGTTCATTCCATCTACCATATCGTTTACATAAATCAGGGACATTGCTCTAACACCAAGCCCTGTGGGACTCCACTTGTTACTTCCCTCCATCCAGACATTTTGTCTCTTATTACTGTCCTCATTTGTCTGTCTCTAAAGAAGTCTCTCATCCACTCCAGGAAGTTTCCTTTCAGTCCTCCTATGTCCTCCAATTTCCTCATTCGTCACTTGTGGGGTACCTTGTCAAAGGCTTTCTCCAAATCTAAATACACACAATCCACCCAGCTGTCTCTCTCCTGTAGCACATCAATCGCTCTTGAGTAAAAGCTCAAGAAGTTGGAAACACACAACCTTCCACATCTGAATCCAAATTGACTTTCAGCCAAAATGTTCATCTCCTCCAGATATTTTATCCTCCTGTCTTTCAGAATTCTCTCGCACAATTTTGCAACTACGCTGGTCAGGGACACTGGTCTATAATTCAGGGGTTCTTCCTTGTTTCCTCCCTTATAAATTGGTACCACATTGGCCCTCTCCCATTCCCAAGACATTTTCCCTTCTTCCAGTGAACACACAATTAAACTGTGAACCTTATCTGCCAGTTGTTCTCTACATTCTTTCAGTACCCACGCTGAGATTCCACCCGGTCCTGGGGCTTTCCTTACATCCTGAGTTTCCGGTAATTTATACACTTCCTGCACTTCCAGTTTTATATCTTTCATCACTGTATTTCTAGTCACTCCCTCTCCCTCCACAAAATCCCTTTCTTTAGTGAAAATAGATTGGAAACATTTGTTTATTATTTCAGCTTGCATTGCCGCATCTTTACAGACCTCTCCTACTTTCAGTTTGGCGATTCCTTCCTTTTGTTTCAGTTTGCCATTAACAAATCTATAAAACAATTTGGGTTCTTCCTTATATTTGTCAATTATACCTTTTTCAAAGTTCCTTTCTTCCTCTCTACGTATTCTTGTATATTCGTCTCTAGTTCTTCTATATTCCTCCTTTATTCTATTATTACCTCTCTTTCTCCAGTTGTTCCACGCCATGTCCCTCTCTTTTTTTTCTATCATACACCTTTGGTTAAACCAATCCTTCTTCCTGATTTCTTTCCCACTTACTCTTGAAATATGTGTTTCCACTCCCGAATTATAGAGGTCTAGTAAGATATCCCACTTCCTCTGTATTTCTCTTGTTTCTCTTAAGTTTCTCCAATCTCCATTTTCAAAAATTTTTCTCAATGCTGTAAAGTTCGCTTTCCCAAAGTTGCATCTTCCCTGCCTGTAAAGCTCATCTCCTGGCATCATATTCCCTTTCATCATCTAGAACTCAATGACCACGTGATCATTTTTTCCTATCTATATCTATAGATAGATATAGACATAGATATTTCAAAGATTCAATCAAGTCAGGTTCTTTGGTTAGCATTAAATCTAGTTCTGCTGGCGTGTCATCATCTCTGAATCTTGTCTCTTCTTTGACCCATTGGGTTATTACATTATTCATTGTTATATTTAACAATATAGTGCCCCATGAATCTTCACTGGCTCCTGAGCCCCATTCCTCCCAGTTCACCTCTTTACAATTAAAATCACCCATTAGAATTATGTTGTTAATTTTCTCAATCACTTTCTGTAAATAACTAACCATGTCTGACAAGATCTCATGGTATTCATTGTCTTTCCATGCCCTTGTCTTAGGGTGGACATATACCACTGCGATGTCTCTCTTGCCAGTCTCTCCAGTTTCTAGTTTCATATTTATCGCTTCAGCCATGTCTGACAAGATCTCATGGTATTCATTGTCTTTCCATGCCCTTGTCTTAGGGTAGACATATACCACTGCGATGTCTCTCTTCCCAGTCTCTCCAGTTTCTAGTTTCATATTTATCGCTTCAGTCTTACCCTCTCCCAGTTCCACATTTTCCACACTGAAGTTGCTCTTCACTGCTATCATCACTCCTCCCATTTTTTTTTTCTTTTCTGTCTCCTCCACAGTTTGTATTTACCATCTCCCATATGGATATCAATGTCCTCTCTTAACTTGGTGTCTACAAAGCGCATAATATCTGGTTCATGTACCCTCAAGTAATTGTTTATTTCTAACCTTGCTGATATTAAACCATCAACATTAGTATATGCCACTTTCAAACTTTTTTCGCTGTGCCTTATTTCCTCTTCTCTCACTCTCTCCGTCAGTACCACTTCCTTAATTTCTGATCCATAACTCTCCAATAGAATACTGGCTTCTCTTCCTCCATTCTCTGTTCGTTTCTTGCCTTTGTTTCCTTTACTTGCTCCTTTATCTTAGCTCTTTCTTCCTCATTTGCATCTCTCCTTATCCAAACATTCTTGAACTCCTCCTTTTCTGATAATTTCCATGTTCTGCTGATGATTTCATTTACCATTATCTGAGACTTAAACTTTAAGTGGCCTCGTCCCTCCTTCCTCGTACTTTCCTAGCCTAAACACTTCTTCAATCTCTTCTTGAGCTTTGTTGTTACCCTCCATACCTACTGATACTATCTCTTTAGCCTTACTCAGTTCTTCTCTTTCCCTTTCTGATCTTACTATCATGTTTTTCTTTCATTCCTGGAATTATCACACATTTTTTCTTATCTGCTACATCCCTGACTAAAGATTCTCTACTTTTTAGTACCCTAACCACTTCCTTTTCCACTTTTTCTTTGCTTTGTTGTTCTATATTCTATTTCAAATTTATATTTTCTTACTCTTGAACTTTCTTCCACCTCTTGTGTTGTTCCTTGATTTCCTTAATATGTTCATCATGCATCCTTGATTTTGATTTGTGCTCATCTAGCTTACCTTTCATCCTGTCCCTTTCTTCTTCCAACCTCTTATCTTCCCTCTTCAGCTGTTTTATTTCATTTGACACAGATTCATTACTCAATTTCAGTTCTGTAACTTGCCTTTTTTGTTCAGCACTGTGAGTACAGATGTTATCCAACTTCTTCTGAAGTATCTTAATCTCTTTCTCCTGTTCTAAGGTCCATTCCTGCAGCTCTCTACATATTGTCCACATCTGCTGCCTCAATACCGCGGCCACAATCCAGTTTTGCAATTTTCAATACACAGTGCACAAACAGGGGGTAAATCGATTGGTTATGTAGTGAATTATTGTATTCATAATCTGTTTATGACATTAGTTTCCCACACTGACAGTCAGTCACTGTGACCCTCACTACTCACTAGTGACTCCATTCATAATTTCACTCAGACCACTTCTCAGAGTCCTCACTGACTCAGTTCAAGTTCAGAAGTTCATACCTGCGACACCTGACACTTCTTCACACCGACATGTCGCAACTGTGCATGATTAGCTATGTGTGCCACAAAATTTACTGCCATGCTGGCTTATAATACAGTCGACCCTTGATTCCACGGACCCCGAATCAACGGATATCGGAAGCAACAGACAATATCTGCTGGCAGAGAATGGCTCTGGACACCAGTCATTTGTCCGTTATTTGAAAGTTTGTCATTTCTAACTACATACAGGTTATTTCTCTTTACAGGTACAAAAATAAATGATACTGTAGTTGAAAACAGAAAATTACTGTAACACAGTACTGTACTGTACTGCACAGTACACCATGATGCAAGTCTAATATAATGGGGCCATAGAAAATGGGGTATTGTGAGGTAAACTAGTCCACGACAGCATTGCTGCACCTCATCTTCGATACCATCATACTTTAGAGTCGCAATGTATGACAAAAAGAAACAACGATCTTACCAAAACATGGGGATTTAATTTCTATGATTACTTAATACTGGCAACCATCATCCACTCACTAAATGTAGTGCTGTTTACATCTTCCTTAGCCTGTATCATTCATTTTCTGTGCCTCCCCTCCTCTCTTCCTACTTCTCCCATCTTTCCTGTCACTTCTTATTGCTTTTCTTTCCTTTACAGGTGGCTTTACATTGAGTGACAACCCAAATGGTTTCCTGTAAGCCAAGAAACCATTTACAATGCTGGGTGGTAACCATATAACCAAACCATACGTGCGACATGTCAGCATGTGCGTTGGTGCAGGGTTAGTGCCCCTCCCCGTAAAACAAATAACTCAAAGTCAAACGGCCACCCCTAACGGGATTATGGCGTCTGGCAATAGAGAGATAGAATTACTTAACAGCACTCAACTGCATGAGAGAAACTGTGTGGGAAGTGGATGCATTTAGGTAATGGATTTCCAGATGACGGCCTTTGTTTACAACTCTTGTGTTATGCTTTTATTGGTAGCTGACTGGCTTCCTCGACAGGACCTGACCCACATGACCCATGTCCCATACCACCTGCCACTGCCTGCCTCAGTGTTGTGTATATCGTCACTGTGATGAGAAGTGTCTGTTTGCTTATTTCCTTGCCCCTCATTTCCTCTCAGAACTCTGAGCACATGGTTCCAAACTAACTTTAGTTATGCCTAAACACCCTGAAAGTGCTATGAACACAAGAAAAGCATTTTTTTTCAAAGGAAAATGTAAAACTGTTGGACAAAATGGCATGTGGTGTGGAAGCTTATATACAAACAATCAGACAAAATGAGACAGGTGTGTTTACGATGTGGATAGTTTTTTTGTTGGAAAAAAAAAAAAAAAGTTAATGAAGGAGCAGTAGAATTTATATTTTCACCTTGGGTGCAACGTAAAAAAAAAAAAAAAAGCTTTGTGCCTGACCTTTGTTACGAACTGACAGTCCTTGGTAGAGAAAATTCAGCTCTTACGGTATGTGAAGACATTACGAGTTGACGTAAATAGGTAAGATCATTATGTAAGCTCAGTTCTTGTGAATTACTGTATACTGTACATAATACAAAGTATACTGATAGGCTGACTTGTTTATTATTCACGATTACTGAATTCATGTGTATCTGAGAAGTGAGAAGTATGCAGTCACTCCATGTTGACGACTTCAGTATAGTTTTTTTCTTCCTTTGTTGTTGATGACTAATGACTTTCAAAAATAGTTTCACACTTTTCTTTTTTCTTTTTTAAATGAGTGCGCCATAAGTGATTCGTGGCGAAATATGCCATTATTAACACACTGATTAGGTCAGAAGTTTTTGCCTGAATGGTAATGAGGAATTTCAAGAGGGCCTGTGGCAATCCTTGGTGGTTAAAATTTTTATGAGGAGTATTAGGGGGCAAAACTAGTTAGTTAGGTTAGGTTAGAATGCACTGATGTGTCAAGTCGACGAGATCGTAATGTAGACATACGTCTTTGATGTCTTACGGCAGACATATTTGTACCATAATAACCTATCTTCAAATATACTTTCAACAAAAAATATACGGTTCTTAGAACCTCACCCCCTATTTTACACGTAAATATATGTGACGTTTTAGAGCAAAACTGATTTTGCACGAGGTTCTGCAAAGCCTAGAACCTAACCCCCTATTTACGTGAAAATTAATGTCACGTTTTAGCGCAAAACTGATTTTGCATGAGGTTCTGCATAACCTATCTCGTGTTGTATGAAGACTCTACTGTATTTCTTTTGCTATTTTTTGAGTTTTAGGCTATTTTTCCCTTCACTGTCAAGCAACGGACACTCGTCCTCCCTTTTTAGTTTGTTGAATCAAGGGTCGACTGTATATTGTATTGTATCGTATCGTATCACAGAATTTCTCCTGGTATTCCCCATCCCTACTGCTAACTGATGCAGCGATGCCTCATTGGCCAGGAATCCTGTTCAAGCTTGATATTCATGAGTCATGCTGTAACCTGTGCTAACTACACCAACCGCCATGTATTTACCTATTTGTATTTACCTATTTGTAGTATACAGGAATTGAGCAATGCTCGTGTTGTCCTGTCTCCATATCCACATTTATCAAGTCTACCTTTACACACATGAATGTTTTTCTCATGCACCACCTCTTTGTCTAAGTCTTTCCAAATATTTAAGAATATACCTAATTGTGATATACACGGAATGTACTATGCTCGTGGGTTTCCGTCGCTGTTTCTCAATAAGTCGAATTTAACTTTAAACTCGTTTAAGTTTTTAGACTGGACGATCTCTTTGTCCAGGCTATTCCATAAGTCTATACTTCTGTAAGGAAAGCTATATTTCTTGATATCCTTCAAGCAGCTTGACTTTTTCAATTTCATTCCATGTCCTCTTGTTGCTCTCTTTATCCCATACAAACAGATCTTCTTTGTCAATTTTATCTACTCCCACCATGGTCCTGAACACCGCAATCATGTCTCCCCTCTTTCTCCTTTCCTCTAACGAAGGCAAATCCAGTTTTTCCAGCCTCTCTCTGTATGACAGGTCTGTCAGACTGGGGACCATCTTGGTTGCTGTTCTTTGTATTCTCTCAATCTTGTTTATATCTTTCTTTTTGTGTGGGCACCTACTACCGCTGCATATTCTAACCTGGGGCGGATCATGGCCACTATCAATTTTTTCATCATTTCCTCATCCATATAATGAAATGCTACTCTTATGTTAGTCAAGAGCTTATAAGTCTCTCCAACTATCTTGTTAATGTGCTTTTCTGGTGACAAACTATCTTGGACCAGCACTCCCAAATCTTTCTCTTCTCTCCTTTTTGTGATTAATTCATTACCCAAAAAATAATTCAGTGATGGTCTCCTGGTACTTTTACCCATTTCCAATATTTTACATTTCTTTACATTAAATTTCATTTCCCACGTCCGGCTCCAATTGTGTATCCTATCCAAATCCTCCTGCAGTATTTTACAATCCTCCTCAACCTCTATCTTCCTCAAGATCTTTACATCATCAGCAAACAGACTCGCATAACTGTTCACTCCATCTACCATATCATTTACGTAAATCAGGAACATTACTGGCGCCAACACTGAGCCTTGAGGGACTCCACTTGTTACTTCCCTCCATCCAGACATCTTTTCCTTTATTACTGTCCTCATTTGTCTGTCTCTCAAAAAGTCTCTCATCCATTCCAGAAGTTTCCCCTTTAGTCCTCCTATATATTCTAGTTTCCACATTAGTCTCTTATGAGGTACCTTGTCAAAGGCCTTCTCTAAGTCTAAGTACACACAATCCACCCAATCATCTCTCTCCTGTACCACATCAATCGCTCTTCAGTAAAAGCTCAACAAGTTTGAAACACATGACCTTCCACTTCTGAATCCAAACTGACATTCAGCCAAAATATTCATCTCTTCCAGATATTTTATCCATCTGTCTTTCAGGATTCTCTCACACAATTTGCGACCATGCTGGTTAGAGACACTGGTCTATAATTCAGGGGTTCTTCCCTGTTTCCTCCCTTGTAAATTGGTACCACATTTGCCCTCTTCCATTCTTTTGGCACTTTCCCCTCTTCCAGTGAGTATACAATTAAGCTGTGAATTTTATCCGCCAGTTGTTCTCTGCATTCCTTCAGTACCCAATTAGAAATTCCATCAGGTCCTGGGGCTTTCCTTACATCTTGAGTTTCCAGTAATTTATACACTTCCTGCACCTCCACTTTTATATCTATCATCACCGGAACATTTCTAATCACTCCCTCCCCTTCCACAAGCTCCTTTTCTTTAGTGAAAACTGACTGGAAACGTTTGTTCATTATTTCTGCTTGCATTGCTGCATCCTTAAAGACCTCTCCATCTACTTTCAGCTTGGTGATTCCTTCCTTTTGTTTCAGTTTGCCATTAACAAATCTATAAAACAGTTTGGGTTCATCCTTGCATTTGTCAATTATACCTTTTTCAAAATTCCTTTCTTCTTCCCTACGTATTCTTGTGTATTCGTTTCTTGTTCTTTTATATTCTTCCTTTGTTCTGTCGTTACCTCTCTTTCTCCAATTGTTCCACGCCTTATCTCTCTTTTTTGGCTATTATACACCTTCTATTAAACCACTCCTCTTTCCTGTTTTCTTTCCCTCTTACTCTTGGTACAAATTTTTCCACTCCCAAATTATAGAGGTCTAGAAAGATATCCCACTTCCTCTGTATCTCTCTTGTTTCTCTGAATTTTCTCCAATCCGCATTTTCAAAAAAGTTTCTCAATCCTGTAAAATTTGCTTTGCCAAAGTTGTATCTTCCCTGTCTATGAAGCTCGTCTCTTGGCTCGACGTTTCCTATTAACATCTGGAACTCAATGACCACGTGATCACTTTTTCCCAAAGGACAGAGATATTCCAATGATTCTATTACATCGGGTTCTTTGGTGAACAGTAAATCTAACCTTGCTGGTGTGTCCTCACCTCGAAACCGTGTCTCTTCTTTGATCCACTGCGTCATCACATTATTCATTATTATATTTAATAACATAGTACCCCACGAATCCTCGCCGCCTCCCGAGTACCATTCCTCCCAGTTCACCTCTTTACAATTAAAGTCACCCACCAAAATTATATTATTGCTTTTCTCAATTATTTTTTGCAAGTAGCTAGCCATATCTGAAAACATCTCATGGTATTCGTCATCCTTCCATGCTCTCGTCTTTGGGGGAACATACACTACCGCCATATCTCACTTAACATTCTCTCCAATTTCTAATTTCATATATATCACTTCAGCCCTGCCTTCTCCCATTTCCACAGTATCTACATTTATGTTGTTCTTCACTGCTATCATCACTCCTCCTCCCTTTTTTTCTTTTCTGTCTTTTCTCCACAGTTTGTATTTACCATCTCCCAAATGAACATCAATATCTTCTCTTAATTTGGTCTCTACAAAGCACATGACATCAGGTTCATGTTCTCTCAAGAAATCATTAATTTCGATCCTTGTCGATATGAAACCATCAACATTAGTATATATCACCTTCAAATTATTTTTAACATTATTAATACCCTCTTCTCTCCTACTCTCTGTCCGTACCACTTCCTCAACTTCTGATCTTTCACAACCATCCCCCCTAGTTTCCTTCACTTCTATTTCCTTAAATATCATTTCCTTACTTTCATATCCAATACTCTCCAAAAAAAAGTATTACGTTCTTCCTCTGTCCTCTTATCATTTTTTTCCTTTACTTCTTCCTTTAATGATTTTAAAACTTCTCTTTCTTCTTCATTCAGATCTTTTCTTATTATAATATTTTCCATCCCTGCCTCTTTGCTTAATTTCCAGGTCACTTTAAGTATATCATTTATTACACTTTCTGATGTAAACTTGACTCTCATTGGTCTTGTTTCCCCTTTCTTATAAGGCCCTATCCTCCTTACTTCCTCAATTTCTTTTACCCACTTGTCTCCTTCGGGGTCAATCTTGCCTAATATTCCTCTCACCATGTTCGTGTCTCTCTCGAGTCTTGCGAACCTAACCTTTTCTTCCTCTTCCCTGTTTCCAAATACTACCACACATCTGTTCCTTTCTACAGTTTCTCTCACTATTTTCTCTTTTTTCTTCAGTATTTTCACTACATTTTCTTCCATTTCTTTCTTGTTCATTTCCCTTTCTTCCTGGATGATCTCTCTTAAGCTGACCACTTCTTTCTGTTCTTCTTCTACGTGTGCCCACTTTGCCTTGTGTTCTTCTAGTACATTACTCACCTTCTCCGTTTTATTAGTACTCTCTTCAAGTTTCCTCCTCAGTTCAACATTTTCCCTCTTCAAATTCTTAATCTCTTCATTGGCTGTTTCGTTGGACTGGATTAGACTCTGTATGGTGGTTTCCGTATTTCCTGACACATCCTTTATCACTAGATTCTCTACTTTTTTTTAGAGTTCACTAATCCTCATAATTAATGTTTTCACCAGGTCCATGACATTAGTATTAGCATCAAATCCTTGAAATTCCATTCCCTCATTGTTTACATTTTCGGCCATCTTTAACGTACCGGTAAAGTACCTAAACAGCTGTTACCGAATAAGCCACAAACATTCATGTATACTATTGCCAACAAATCTTTACATTTTTGGTAGTCTACCAACTTTCATTATTTTAAATTTAAAGAAAGACCCTAGGACACAGGACAGACAAAATTCCTGAAACTACTCAAGGTTAGGAGCGATGCCTGGGACGACCTCTCTCTCCGGCTGTTCGTGTGTGTGTGTGATTGCGGACGGGATTGCAATTGCGGAAGTACTTCCGGAACGCAATACCGCAAGTTTTGGACGAGTTTGCCACAATCTCAATTCTGCAACTGAAATAATGTGGTCCGATATTGCCTAAATTGCAGATTGCAAAAGTGAGTGCGAAGGTGCCCAGCTCTGGTAATTAAGGCTCTGCAGTACAATCAGATTGGGCCTGTGTAGGTTTGTATCCAAAGGGTGGTTGGGGTTTACTGCTCATGTAATGCCACTCACGGATGAGTGAGGCTGGTCATCTTAAATGTCAGGACCAACTTGCCTAGCCCCAGGCTCCTATGCTCCTCATGGGGCAACACAGGATTGGATGATGGATGGATGGATGGATGTAATAAGAAACTGGGTTGGAACCAGGACTGATCCTTGTGGCATGCTGGCATTAATTGAGTGGAAGTTGGAATACGCATCATCAACTTTTATCTTTCTGTTGCTAAGGTATGAGAAAATCATTGGAACAAAAGATGATAGGCCATGGCAACGGAGTTTGGACAGCAGGGAACAGTGCTACACTCCGTCAAAAGCTTTAAAAATATCAAGGGGTACTGCATGGGTTTCTCAGTGTTGGTCAGCTGACATTTTTTTCATTGGTTCATTTTTTCTTTTTAATGCAAGGAAGAAGGAACCAAAGACAAGAAGACCACAAGACTGTTCCCTCCAACAAAAAACAAAAACAAGAAAAAAGCGATCCAAATTCAAGATTTGTTCATTTCGAGATGCCTGGACACAGTGTGTTTGAAAGACTGGAGGTCATAGGCAGTAGAAAAAAGACAGAGAAGGACAGTTCCAGAGTTGACCTGTTGCATACATGAAGGACTGGGAGTACCAGTTAACTTTTGCATTAGAGAGTTGGACAGAAAAGTGATGAGAGTTTGTTGATAGACAGGTTCTAGGCACCCACCATAGTGGCAGAGGGATGCAAGCAGACAGTTCCGAGGAGCAGCGACCATTGACATAGCAACAGAAAAGAGATAATGATACAACAGTGCAGTGAAGAGACAGAGGTTGAAGGGAGCCAGTATTAGCAGGAGAACTGATGAGATGAAAAGCCTTTGACTCCACCTTATTGAAAAGAGCTGTATGTGGGGAAACTGACCAGACAGGAGAGTTATATTCTACACCAGGGTGAATAAAACCTGTATATAAAGTCAGCAACTGTGCAGGGGTGAAGAAGACACAAAGTTGGCTTGGCACACCTAATCTTTTGGAAGCAGATTTTGCAAGAGAAGTAATATGATCTTTCCAAGATAAATCCCATGAGAATGAAACTCCATGTACGTTTAAAGATGATGCAGGATTGAGCTGGATATTGTTAAACATTAGAGGATACTCCTGCAGAAGACTTTGACAGGTTGAAAGCTATAAGAACTGGGTTCTTGATGCATTAAAAAACCAAGATATGAGCCAAGTCAGACATTAGGTGTGCCATAGCCTCTTCCCTTGTTTGTTGAAGTAACTTCTGAGATGGACAATACAGAACGTGAATGGAAAGGTGAAGGGTGGAGTCATCAATATATGAGCAGATAAGGTTAGATGTACAGCTTAGAGGGTCACTGATGAACACAAGGGAGAGAATCAGTGATGGGATAGAACCCTGAGGAACACCCCTATTGATAGCTCTATGAGAAGAACAATGGCCATCTATAACAGTGGCTATTGAATGACTAGAATGGAACCTAGAGATGAAGGCACAAATCAAAGGATAGAAACCACAAGAAGGCAGTTTGGAAATGAAAGCGTTATGCCAGACTTGAACAAAAGCTGTTGAGATGTCACATGCAATGGCAAAGCTTACACCAAAGTCCAGAAAAGACAGTGACCAGGAGCCTGAAAGGCAGGTGAGAAGACTGATAGTGGAATGTTCTTGGTGGAACTCATACTGACAATCAGAAAGACGGTTGTAATAGGAAAGGAGCTTAAACAATTTTTTGTTAAGAATAAATTCAAAAATTTTTGAAATACAAGACATTAGAGCAACTGGACGATAGTTAGAGGGCTGGAAATGGTCACCCTTCTTTGGGAGGGGCTGAATGAGAGCAAACTTCCAGCAAGATAGAATGCTACAAGTTGACAGACAAAGGTGAAAGAGTTTGTCTTGGCAGGGTGCATGGAAGAATAGTTCTTAAGAACAACAGGAGGGACCCCAGCAGGCCCATATGCCTTGTTAGTGAGGCTAGTCAAGGCAGAAAATACATTATTTGGAGAAATTTTAATGTCAGTCATGAGGAAGTCAGAGAGGGGAAGTGATGGAGGAACAGCACCGGAATCATCTAAGGCGGAATTGGAAGAGAAAGTCTGAGCTAAGAGTTCTGCTTTATCAGCAGCAGAAACAGTTACAGAGCCAACAGGGTGGAAATGCAGAGGGAAGGATGATGAGGTAAAATTCTTAGAAAAGTTTTTGGCAAAGTGCCAGAAGGAACAGGAAAAATTTGAGTTGGAGAGTTTGGAGCAATTACATGTAGTATGAATGAAATGTAGTCACTCGATTATCCAGACGTTTCGTATCCAACGTGCTCTGTATCCGAACATTAGGTTTTAGCTCTATTACAGTATATCCACATCCAGATTTATTTGTCCACATCCTAATGTTAGGCCTTGGCTCTATTATATCTTTATCCAGATTTATTTGTCCGTATCCGAACATAAAATTTCCAACATCGCCTGTGGAGCAGCCTACAAATTCAAAAAATCGGCCAACCTCTCTGGCCACGTGCAGGTAATAGACCCTAAAACACAAGCTGAGCAAATATGGCTGTCCAGCTCCTCACCAACTGGTCAAAGACATCCGCTGCCCAGATCACTCTGATGCTACCAGCTATGCATGAGTAATACAGACCCTAACCCACAAGCACAGCAAACATGGCCATCCAGATCCTCACCGAACAGTCAAAGTCTCCCAGCTGCCTGGACCACTTGGATGCTCCCTGGCATACGCAGCCATTCGCCTCCCTACTGAATAGTCAAAGTTGCTTGGCCGGCCAGATTACTCAGACACTCTCTGAGGCCATGATGGGCGGGGCTCCAGTGCTGCTCATTTGCCTGGCCAAGTGAAATTGACCCTTGCACTCACAGGTTAGTTTGGCATTGTTTACTTGTGAACTCATAGCCAAGCGTGGATGGAGACATGGCAGCACAGTGTTCTCACGGCGGTACCACACCTCAGTTCCTGACTTTCTCCCGTAGGTGTGGATGTTCTTGTAACCATGGCTGTTTCCATTGTTGCATCTGTGATGGTTCCCTATCTTAGGCCTTGATTTTCCTCTGTGGCATTCTCATGTGTGTGATGATGGCCTCATCACAATCCAAGAAGTGAAAGAGGAAGGTTTTGACTCTGGAGAAGAAGCGTCAGATATTAGGCAAGGTTAACGAGGGCTGGACCACTTCAAGCATTCTGCAAGAATATGATCTGGCCCGTTCAACCTTGTTTGATATCATGAAATCAAAGCCCAATCTGACTCAGTATGGACTTAACTATGGCAAAGCCACTCAGAAGTTCGACAGGACAGTGATGTGACAGCCCCGCCACGCCATCATCAACCAGTCAACTTTGGTTTGGTTCCACCAACAACAAAGTGTCAGCGAGCTTCTACGTGGGACCACGCTGAAGGTGGCAACTGAGAAGTTTAAACGCCTACACAGCCTGCACGACCTCAAGGCATCTGAAGGTTGGCTCTTCCGGTTCAAACTTCCACATGGACTTACTGGCCGCAAGACACATGGCAAGGCTTTGGACGCAACAGCAGAGGACATTGAGCCGTTTCCCCACAAAGTGCAGTGCCTAATCGATAACGAGGGCCTTGCTTTCGGTCAAGCGTACAGTGCTGACAAAAGTGGCCTCTTCTACCTCTCCTTGCCCACCAACACCCTGGAAGAAGAGAGGGAGAAGACTGTGCCTGGCCGGAAGTTGTCCACACAGCATGTCTCAGTCTTGTGTTGTACCAATGCTAACGGATGCACTGCCTCAGGCCCGTTATTGTTGGACGTACAAAACAGCCACATTGTCTCCGTGGGCTGATGGATAGCCTGTCTATTGTGTAGTACATTCCGTGAAGGCCTGAATTACCTGTAAGATCTTCAGAGAGACTGGTTCCACAGACACTTTCTCAAGGAGGTTATCCATTATCAAATGGAGGAACATGGTATTCCTCGTGATCAGGTACAGGCACTCCTGATCCTCGACAATACCACTACGCATCCATTCAAGAAGGAATTGGTTGCTGATAATGGTCATATCAGGTGCATGTTTCTCCCTCCTAACACAACTGCTCTCATTCAACCAATAGACCAAGGTGTTTTTGTGGCAGTAAAGAGACTACCATCGGAGTTTCCTGGACGAGGTGATGGTGGTGCTAGAGGATGAGCAAGGGGTCAACACACATGGGGAGCGGACTTTGGAAAATCTTCACTCTTACAATATCGTCTGCAGTGTTCAGCTGCATGAAGGTTTGGAAGGAAGTCTCTGTCAAAACCCTCGAAAGTAGTTGGTCTCGTCTCCTTCAGGGATATGAGGTTGTGCACGACTCTGAGGGATTTGACGTGGATGATTTCCACCTTCGTCTACGTACAGCAAGCAAGGATGTGGATGTCGACGACATGAGGGAGTGGTTGGACGACAACAGTGGCGATCCAGGTTATCAGACATTATCTGATGAAGAGATTGTCACTGCTGTCTAAGCGGGACAAAATGAGGACAGCGGCAAGGATGAGGACCCTGACTCAGAGCACCCCACCACTCCATCACTCCCTCGTCTTGGTGCGCTACGTGCTGGCACTCAGCAAGTGCTCGAATATGCCAAACAACCGCACTGCTACAGGGAGTTGGTGCCGCTGAAGCTGGATCTGTAAGCAGTCAGGGATGCTCCATCCTCCGTCAGAATCGTCGCACATATCCTCATACCAAGATTGACTCCTTCTTCAAGTCTGCCATCCCCACATGTGCGAGCCCATTCTCCCCGCCACCACCTTCTCGCCTCCAGTCTTCACCCTTGGACCCACAACCAAGCACATCGACAGCCATCAAGTCGCCATTTCACGTGAGCTTGTGGCTGTCTTCAGATTCTTCTGTGGTGGGTAGGGCTCCATCACCTCATCGCACGTCCCCACTCATCACCCAGCTCCAGTGGATGGTGGAGGAGGAGGAGGAGGAGGAGGAGAAGGAGGTGTTTGACATTTGTTGAACACCAGCTGGGGTCTAGCGAGTTACGATGCCTGTCCACCATTCACTGGGGGGTAACTACTGCACTATGAATTTTTTCTCTATTTTTATTGTTTATGCATTGTTTTCTTAGTGTCTAGCATTATACTGGATATTTTCATGTGTGTTTTGATGTATAAATACAGTACTGCACAGTAGCTGAAAGACCGAAGAACACTGCTACAATTAGGCAAGGGACTGTACATACACGTTGGGTATGGGTAGGGTGTTGGTAGGTAGTATGATGCTCTGTATCCAGATTTCGTCCGTATCCGGATATAGCGATGGCTCTATTGCGTTGTATGATTGAGGAATTACTGTATTATTAGAACAGTAAAGAACAGACTTAGTACGGTTCCAGGCAGAAACATAAAAGAGATGAGATTCAAGGGTGGGTTGAAGGCCCCTGTCCTTGTTGTGGACTGCATTAGAATAAGAGTGATTAAACCAAAGTTTTTTTTTTTGCATTAGTCACACGATATGAGAAAGAAATACATGTGCTTCCAAGCCTGAGAGAATAACCTCCAAAATGTGTGAGGCACAGTCAGATGGCTCTCAGCCATGGAAGCAATAATCACTGCAGGAAAAATCAGAGAAGTACTGCCTGAGAACCTATCAATCAGCAGCTCCAAAGTGCCAAAGCCACTGCTTTTTGGGAGGTTCACAGGCCTTACTGGAGTGATAGGGAAGGTTAAGATTATAAGAATGTGACCTAAAGAGCCCAAGGGAGAGTAAAGATTAATAGCATGTGCAGAAGGCTGGTGTGAGCCAAGAGACTGAATGTATTAGTAGTGGATCTTTCATGACAAAAACTATACTGTCATTAATTAAGTTGCTGGATTCAAGATGTTTAACAATAGGCTCATTACAATCTCAAATACTTTACAAAGAGGAGAGGTGATAACTATTGGTCTGTAATCAGAGTGGTCAGAGGAACTTTGTTTCTTTTGGACTGAATGGATATAGGCTTTTTTCCAAGAATTAGGGAATGAAAAGGTATGGATGCATAGTCTGAATACTTTAGCCAGCACAGTAGCAAGTTCTGGGAACACTTTTTAAAAATGATTGGAGGAATTCCATCTAGACCTGGAGCTTTGTTGTTTGGTAAATTGTCTAGGATGGAGTTTATATCTTATGTGGAGCAACTTCACAGAAGCCGAGTTTAAGTACAGTGACATTTTGACTAACTCCCTCTAAGGTAGAATTTATGACAAACATAACAACAGGGATCTTTGCTTTTCCACGTGGGGTCATTTGTAACATTTCCATCTGAAGATTTTAGTGGAGGAATGGGTTATGATTTGCTAAAGTTGTTACTGAAACAACTGAGAGTTGATCTAAATATTCTATTGTCATTAGGATTACTGTATTTAATAGTTTGGAAGCTTGGTTGTGAAGAAAGTTTGATTTAGTGTGATTTATTACTGCTTCTGCATGGTTTCTCGTAATTTCAAATCGATTGAGAGATTCAGATGTTTTATTTTTTAAGTAAAAGTTATATGCTAAGGACTTTGGGGTCATTGTTCTGGCACAATTGCTGTTAAACCATTTTTGGAATCTGATCTTTTAGTAAATTGTTGACTGGGTATGAACATTTCCATACCAGCTTGTATTAAGTTATTAATGTGGGACTGGGCAGAACTAATGTCAGTGGAGAGGAAAGACTGCCATGGAATATATGCAAGATAATTTCAAAATCCATCCCAGTCTGCCCTATCAAAGTGCCATCTGGTCACCCTGATACGTTCAGAATGTGAAGGTTTGTGGAAACTGACTAATGAGGCTTTAATGAAATTGTGGTCAGAGGATGCAAGTGGTGACAGTACCTCTATCCTGTATTGATCTGGGTTATTTCTCAGGAACAGGTCCAAGAGATACATGCCATGGTCAGGATTATCTGGTATTCTGGTTGGCTGTTTTACCAAGTGCATGAGATTGAACAATTCTGCAAACAGTTCGCCATCTACACCAGTGTCGTCAGTCCTGGCAGAATGCAATAACCACTCTACATTATGGGCGCTTTGCGAATTTTCTTCAAATCTGGTTTGTAATTTGTACCTTATCCAACAACACATTATAGCATTCAGTCCCCAAATGCTTCGTTTCATTTTGTTCTTGCTATTTACAAATACCTTTCCTCAGCTTAAGAGAGGCTTTTCAGACTAGAGGGGTTAGCTACAGCATTCAGTAACTATTTATCTACATATCTTGGCTGCTTCCCCCCACAAAAAAGGGGGGTAGCTGAGGCTGGATAACACACTCACAATTTACTCATCCACACATAAACATTTACACTTATCTTAGCCCCAAGGACAGAAGGGACAGATCCTCACTGCACCACACTGCACGAGGGTCAGCTGTGCAGTGTAATCAGTGAAATCCACAGCAGGACCCGACAGTAGAGCTGGTTTTCCCCTGCCACATCGAAAAGGACCCATCCCCTTACCCGCACCTGACCTGATCTGCTGACCAGAACGAATGCAGGAGAATATCCCCTCGGGGCCGTGTCACCTATTCACAACTTCTCTCCAGTCATTTCTATCACAAGCAGCCACTCTTCCTTGCTCTACAGACATCCCTCTCACATCTAACTCTCTCTATACACTGTCCATCCATCCCATCCCTGGTCTTCCTCTCAAACTTACATCTCTCACATCCAATCCAGTTATCTTTTTCACCAATTGCTCTTCATCCATTCTCTCCATATGCCCAAACCATCGCAGCACTCACTGCTCAACTCAATCAGCCATCTCCCACAAAACTCCAGTTTTCCTTCGCACTTCATCATTTCTCAGTTGATCCATACTCGTCATTCCACACATACGCCTCACACACCTAATCTCCATTACATTCAAACTTTTCCTCTCTGTTATACCCATATTCCGTGTTTCAGCCCCATATAAAGCAGTCAGTAACATTCATTCATTCATTCATCGTCCAATCCTACATTGCCCCATCAGGAGTGTAGAAGCCTTGGGCAAGCAAGTTGGTCCTGACATATAAGATGAGAGTGACCAGCCTCACTCATCCCTGAGTGGCATTATGTGAGCAATAAACCCCAACCACCCCTTGGATATAAACCTTCACCGGCTCAATCCGATTGGAGCTCCATAATTACCCACTAAACCACCAGGCGCCAATATTTGGTTATATGATTACCATCCAGCATAGTAAATGGTTTCCTTGTGTACAGGAAACCATTTGGCTTGTCACTCAGTGTAGTCACCCACAGGCAAAAGGAAGAGAAAAGAATGAAGGAAAGAAAGACAGAAGAGGAAATGTAAAGTCACCCGTAGGCAGAAGGATAAGGAAAGAATGATGGAGAGAAAAACAGAAAAGGATGGAAGGAAAGAAGGATGAAGAAGAGGAAAGGGCAGACACCCGAGAGTGGCACTACATCGAGTGAGTGGATGGTGAGCGCCCCCACCTACCACATAGTCAGTAACTAAAAAAGAAAAAAAAAAAATGCAAGGGAGCTTTCCTAAGATAAACAGTTTTCTGGTGACAGAAGGATCAGAATGAAAAACTATTGTCATATCTGAATATGTTATATAAAATCACTGTTTTTGAATGGGTTAATGAAAAAATAATAATAATAATAACTTTTAACAAGAACTTAGTCAACAAGAATTTAAAACTGGAGGCCGTAGCACGGGCCGAACAGGGTAGTACTCCCGAGGGGAATGGGAATGCTGGTGATAGGGAGAGCTGGAGCTCCTGTTTCACTAGCTATCTAACCATCCCCCTTTGCTGACCTTTTCAGTGTGACAGTAACATGGAGAGTAGACCAGCATAGCCTCCCAAACATTACCTCTAACTATCTATGCACTACACCACATGCACTTTACATTTCACACAACGTATCCCACTACGTTACAGGGGTTGGCGCCAGCAAGGGCATGCGGCCAGAAAACTTTGCCCCCGCTACCTAGTGGCGGACTTCTGGGGGGAGGCGTGGCGGGGGTTCCGCCGGCATAGATCATGGGTCCAGGGCGAGATGGGGCTCGGGCCTGTGCTAGAGGGTACAGGGCATTGCGGTTCCCAGGCTGCCGCTGCCGCCCAATAGAGAGGGGCCCGAACCTGGGAGTAGCGTCCCAGGAGGCTGCCCTATCAGTGGGTGTATAATGGCGGGATAGTTGCAGTGCCAAGACGCGCTTGGAGGGTGTCCCTGCAGCTGTCCTGGCAGGGTGCCCCGAGGCCACTACCACAGCCACTGGTAAGCTGGTGGGCTAGGGGTCCCAGATCCATTACCTGGACCTGGGATTGTGCGGTGAGTGGGACCTGTGCTGTGTCTGTCCCCATTTATTAATACTGAAGATGACAAAACAAAAAAGGTTTCAAAGCAAGCCTGAGGACAGTAAATCACCCATGGGGATGAGGGTGGGTTCATGGAATGTGGGAAGTTTGAGGGGAAGAGCAGGGGAAAGTCGTTGAGGCATTCAGTAGGAGGTGGGTGGACGTGGGCGTGTTTGCAGGAAGTCCGGTACAGGGGTGGATCAGCCAGAAAGATTGTTGGGAAGGACTGTTGCTATAAGTTGTTTTGGCAGGGGAGGACAGATGGATATGGAGGTGTTGGTGTGATGGTTGCGGAGAAATGGGTGGAATATGTCATGAATGTTTTGAGAGTAAGCGATAGGATATTGGTTGTGAAAATTCTGTTGGGAAGAAAGATAGCTGTGATTATATCGGTATATGCTCCACAGGCAGGATTGGATGAATCAGAGAAAGATAGATTTTGGGATGATTTAATACGTGTAGTGGGTGGTATGCGTGGATGATGAGATAGTGATTTTGGGAGGGGACTTAAATGGTCATGTAGGTGAAGCAGCCCAAGGTTATGAAGGAGTGCATGGGGGCTGTGCATATGGTCTAAGGAATGCAGAAGGGGAAAGGATACTCGAGTTTGGGGAGGCAACGGACATGATTGTGTGCAACACATATTTTAGGAAAAGAGACAGTAGGTTAATTACGACTATGAGTCTGGGGGAAATAGCAGTCAGATAGATTATTTTCTGGTTAGGAGGGCCGATAGGAGGTTAGTGAGGGATGTTAAAGTTATAGGAAGTGAGGAGTGTGTGCAGCAGCACAAACTACTGATTTGTGATATGGTGCTTAAAGAACAAATGATGAAAAAGAGGACTTATGTACCTAGGAGGAAAATATGGAAGCTGAAAAACCAAGTAGTAAGGGATGCCTTCTATAGCGAGTTGAGGAGAGTGGTGGCTGAACAGGGAGCTGTAGACAGAGGCGTTAATGAACAGTACAGAGCCCTCAAGAACAATTTCTTGAGAGTTACTGATGTAACATGCGGCTGGACAAGAGGACCACCAAGACATAAAGTAACTTCATGGTGGGATGAGGGTGTAGAAGCTGCAATTAAGGAGAAAAGAAGGCTTTTCCGGGAATGGAAGAAGGGTGGTAGTTAAAGAGGAATATTTGGCTGCCAAGCGTAGGGCTAGGAGAGAGGTATACAGGGCAAAGTCTGAGTCACAGAGACAATTACTTGATAACCTAAATCATGGGGAAAGGAAAAATATATTTAGGGTGGCAGGTCAGGTGAAGGGATATCATAGGTGAGCAGTGTGTGAAGAATGATGAAGGAAGGGTAGTGGTGAACAGTAGGGATATTAAAGATGCATGGAGAGAGCATTATAACCGGTTGTTGAATGAGGAGTTTGACTGGGACAGGGAAGGTTTGGAGCCAGCAGATCCAGTGTCTGGCCCTTGGCCTTTGATTGATACTGCTACTGTGAGTGAGGCAATAGGCAGGATGAGGGTGGGGAAGGCAGCAGGTGTGTCTGGGTTGACTGCCGAAATGTTGAAGGCCTCAGGCGATATAGGGGTGAGTTTAGTCACTGACCTGATAAATAGGATTATTTATGAGTGTGTTGTCCCAGATGATTGGCTGAAGAGTGTAATTGTAAATGTGTATAAAGGGAAGGGTGATGCCCTGGAAAGAGGGAATTATAGAGGTATAAGGCTTTTAGATCAGATAATGAAGGTAATGGAGAGAGTTTTAGAAGGTATGATTAGAGAAAGAGTGAATATTGATGAGATGCAGTTTGAGTTTATGCCAGGTAGGGGGACCACTGATGCCATATTCATTGTTCGACAGCTTCAGGAAAAATATATTGGTAGGAGAAGGGATCTTTATTTTGTTTTTGTTGATTTGGAAAAGGCCTTTGACAGAGTCCCTAGAGAGGTGGTGAAGTGGGCAATGAGAAAGCTTGGCTTGGAGGAGTGGCTGGTTAGGGTGGTTATGGCCATGTATGTGGGTGCTCACACCCAGGTGAGAGTGAATGGAGATTTGAGTGATGAGTTTTCCGTGAATGTTGGTGTGCATCAGGGGTCAGTCTTGAGTCCCATGTTGTTTATCACGGTACTTGAAGGCCCTTTCACGTGACTTTTAGAAACGGACTCTGTGGGAGTTGTTGTATGCTGATGATTTGGTGTTGATTGCAGAGAATGAAAGGGAGGCGGAGGAAAGGTTTAGGAAGTGGAGAGATGGTATGGGGCAAAAGGGTTTAAGGGTAAATGCAGATAAAACAAAAAGTGATGATATCTAGGGTTGGTAAGGCGGTACTGTCAAAGACGAGGGAGAGTGGCCATGTGCAGTTTGCCACAAGGGCGTGGAAGTAATTCCATCTTGTGCGGTGTGTGTGATAAATGGGTGCATAAGAGATGTAGTGGTATGAGAGGTAGACTGCGAGATAATGCTGATTTTATGTGTACGGCGTGCCGGGTGAGCAGGTGGAGATCGTCAGACGTGAAAGAATTGAACTTGCTGGTGAATCTCTTGAGTGTGTGGAAGAGTTTTGTTATTTAGGAGACATGTTGTGTGCTGGAGGTGGGGCTGGAGCTAGCTCTGTGGCTAGGGTGAGAAGTGGTTGGAAGAAGTTCAGGGAGCTCTTGCCTCTCCTGACATTGAGGGGGCTCTCCCTACGTGCTAAGGGGTCTTTGTATGCAGCGTGTTAGGAGTGTAATGCTGTATGGCAGTGAGACCTTGGCAGTGAAGGAGGAAGACATTCGCCGGCTCAGACGTACAGAAATGACAATGATTAGGTGGATGTGCAGTGCGTCCCTGTGTCCAAGGCCTGGAGGGGCTGGGTTTACAATGGAAGAGTTGAGAGGTAGGATGGGACTGGAGTGTATTGGTGTTGTGATGAGGAGAGGTAGATTGAGGTGGTTTGGACATGTGGAGAGGATGGGGGATGATAGTTGGGTGAGGAAGGTGAGAAGTGTTAATATTGGGGGTGGGGTTATGAGGGGTAGACCGAGAAAGACATGGGACGAGGTCATTAAGTGTGACCTTAGGGTTAAGGGACTGAACAGGGAGGCTGCAATGGATCGTGCAGCGTGGAGAGCCGCCATTAGGTGACCAAGGCCGACACATGCAAGCATGTTGGAGCCTTTAAAAACGAAAACGAAAACGAACGAGTAAAGGTGGATCACACACTTACTTTGGAGCCACTTGACACCTGGTACTGAGTTTCTGTAGTCCCTGCACAAATGACACAGCACTATCATCACTGGTTACTATGTATGCCACTGGTCCACCTCTGCCATTCTGCTCACGTGCTACCAACACATAAACTGCATTTCCATACTGCCGTAAGCCTGTAAGAGCAGGTATAGGTAAGTCTCTGTTACATATCACTTTTTCACTTCTATTATTTTTTGCAGTTAAATTCACAATGACATACAAAAAGTAATGCCTATTAACGTTCTACTGATGCCTATGAACCTGACCTGTCATTTCCTCTTATTTACAATACCAGATGTAGGGAAAGAGCTATGATATTTAGTAACACTCTGCTGACATTTTACAAGGACTTTATTATAGATTTTCTTGCAGTTCAGGCAGTCTTCATTGTAAGTCTGGGATGTGGTTCAACATATCACATCATTTTCCATAAAACTGGAATTGTATCCTGGGGGATATGGTACTGGCAAGTCAGTTTTATAGGTAAACAGGTATCACTTGAATTTTAATGGGAAAATTTTCTCTAAGTTAGTTTCTTACTAGCCTGGAATGACTATAAAATGGGTTTATTGTAAATATTTAAAGACTGGAGAAAGCATCTTCCTAAGAGAAAACCAAAACTGGGATGGAAGAAGGTGAGTTGTACAGAGAATGGCAACTTGTAGTGGCAGGCTGTGGCAATGAGTGGACAGAGAACTTAGGAGGCAATTAACCCGCGGCATCCCGCCGAGTTCTTTAACGTCCACACATTTTGTCACTGCCAATCCCGTCGACGTACATAAACGCAAATCAATTGCAAGGTCCCTAATTTGCACAATTTTCAATTTTCGCACGTGATTTTTGGTACGTATACACGTGACACCTTCCTCTACAAGATGCCAGGCAAGGACAATGCCTTACCCAGCATGACCTCCTCCCCCTCCCTGCACGCCATTGTTTCAGCAATTCACCTATTATCAGTGACCTGGCCAGTAAAGCCATGTCATGCCATGGTATGAAATTCAGGGCCAGAGTGATTCCCCAATCAATGACAATGTGGAGGACAAACTTTACATAGCATTAGAGGAAGAAACTGTCAGAAATGATGATCAGATAATGTGGCAAAAAAAGGTCAGGTATGGTGATGAGTTAGTGAGTGAAACAATGCTTACAATGCCTATAATGCTGCTTAAAAACCAATATACTCTTGTACTACATATATATTCGTACTAAGTAAATAAATAAATACCGTTTATGAGTGGTGTGAAATAATTATCCTCCCACAGAACTCGTTTTCTTTGGTGCCAGCCTGTTAGAAAACCCAGTAAGGTAAGGAGGTACTCCTACCTGTATCGAGTATCTTAAACCTCAGGTGAGCAATTTCTCTATGAATTTTAGATGTTTCTCACCAAAAGCGGAGGTTTGAGCCAAAAAAATTTTTTTTCCAAAAATGGTCGTTATTGGGGGAAGTCAGTGGTGGAAAAGTGGTCAGGATGGGGCGGGTTAAGTTTTAATCATCATGGACAAGGTCCAGAAATACGAATCTGGCAAGGGATGGATGTGTACACTTTCCTGGATGCAAAACCTTAAAAACAATGGCACTATATAACATATCTGTTGGGACGGTCAGCAACCACCATACATGATAATGTACAGTAATGTGATGAGTAATCTGTATGAATATCACTTTCATTTACTTTGCTAATGTTAAGACAAACATAACACTGTCAAGCTAGCTGATATCCAAATTAACACTGAACTGATATTAAAACAAGGAACATTAAATGATGAGTGCTTGCTAATATAAACTGTAAGTACATTTTTGTGAACGCAAGCCTTGTTCACCCAATATCAGCTTTCCATACTGCACAATCTCTGTGTAGAAGTTGTGTAGATTGGCTTGGGAAGAGGGAAGGGTTCCAGAGGACTGGAAATCAGGTATAATTGTTCCTCTGTACAAAGGAAAAGGGGAGAGAGAAGTATGTGGTAACCATAGGGGTATTTGCCTTCTTAGTGTGACTGGTAAAATATATGGTAGAATACTCATTGATAGGGTTAGGCATATGACAGAGGAGCTAGTTGGAGAAGAACAAGGGGGATTTAGGAAGGGAAAAGGATGTGTAGATCAGATATTTGTTCTAAGATGTTTAGCGGAGAAGTATCTAGAGAAGGGAAGGAAAGTGTATGCTGCCTTCATGGACTTGGAGAAAGCTTATGACAGAATAGATAGGCAAGGTATGTGGAAGGTATTAAGAATATATGGAGTGGAGGGGAAATTGTTGAGTGCTGTGAAGAGTATGTACGAGGGAGCTAGGGCTACGGTACGAGTGGATGGTGAGCTGAGTGAGTTCTTTGATCTCAATGTGGGACTGAAACAGGGGTGTGTGATGTCTCCATGGCTGTTTAATATATATATGGATGGGGCTGTAAAGGAGGTGCAAGGTAGGGCAGTGGATGTGGGGGTGGCCCTAATGAATGAGGGTGAGATTTGGAAGCTTCCGGTGTTGGTGTTTGCTGATGATACAGTATTGTTGAGTGAAGATGAATGGGAGTTGCAAGGTTTGGTGAATGAATTTGGGACAGTGTGTAGGAGGAGGAAGCTGAAAGTTAAAATAAACAAAAGTCAAGTTATGGTGTTTGAGAGGAATGAAGTCACAGAGTGTGCAGTGAGGTTGGATGGTGAGGATATGGAGAATGAGAGTGCATTCAAGTACTTGGGTAGTGTGATGAGTAAGGATGGAACTTTGGGGGATGAAGTACGTGAAAGGGTACAGCAGGGAAGAAAGGTTGTTGGTACACTGAAAGCAGTGATGAGAAATAGGAAGGTGAGTATGGAAGTTAAGAAGTCACTGCATGATGGTATTGTGATCCCTACCCTGACGTATGGAAGCGAGGCGTGGACCTTGCAAGAGGGGAACAAGTCAAGAGTGAGAGCAGTGGAAATGAGTTACCTGAGAGGAGCATGTGGAGTGACGTGGAGGGACAGGTTGACGAATGAAGAAGTGAAGGAACGTTGTGGGGTAGATGTGGATGTGGTTGAAAAGATTAGGAGAAATACACTGAGGTGGTTTGGACATGTGGAGAGAATGGAGAATGAAAGACTGACTAAGAGGGTGTATGTAGGTGAGGTGGAGGGAGGGAGAGGGAGGGGTAGACCGAGGATGAGGTGGAGGGATGGAGTTGAGAGGTATATGAGGGAGGGGGGGGTGAGTTGAGGGGAGGGGAGTCAAATGGTGGGTGACAGAGTGACTTGGAGGCGTTTTGTCTGCGGCCACCCTTTGCGGGATTAGGGCGTAGGGCTATATAGATAGATAGATAGACAATCTCTGTTCAATCCCTTAACGTTTAGATCATTATTGCAGGACCCTCCTTGATCTTTTCACCCAATCTATGCTCTCCATGCTCTCTAAATGACTATAGTAGGACTCGCCTAAATATGCAGCTGTAGTGTGTCCCGCACCTGTGTACAGTGTTGCCACGTTTTCTATACCATTATCTCTCTCTCTCTCTCTCCTGGCGGGAGATGTGAGCCACCCTGAGTACTTTTAATTCTTTCATAAGTTATTTATAATTGTGCTTTCATTTGTTAATTTGGTTTCGTTATATTTAGTGATATTTATCATTTTTTGTATACGGCAACAGATGACCTGTTATTGCAGTACCATGATTGATTTTCATTCATTCATTCTCTTTCCCCTTCCCCCCTCGCGAGTGAATGTTTTTTTTTTTACTTCGGTATTGGCATATGTCTATAATTTTGTCCTACATATTAGCTTATGATTATAAATGTGATTATTCCTCGCCCTTAAAATTACGGTAAAAGCCAGTAAATGTGAGCATTTTTCCCTAGCAACACCTGTACAAGCTATGCTTGGGTCTATGGAGGTACGTACTTTACCTCAGTCCAGACTGGGTGTGTCAGTGTTGCCACTCAGAAGAATTATATGAATTATTTCTTTTACTTTGGATATTAGCATATTTCTTCTTTTTTCAGGCTCATTATCTTATATCTATAACTGTGATATTATTACCTACCCTAAAACTACGCTAAAAACCATTAAAAGTGACTACAATTTCTTTTAGCAACACTGTACAATAAGTATGCCATGTTTCTGTGTTATTGTATAAATATTTTATGCATAATAAGATTACTGTTGATTCATCCATCTAAATACACAAGTGTAAGTTTTATTCACCTGAATTTATCGTATTTGTGATGCCTTGTACATAAATAGCTTCCGTTTCACATCGCAAGTTGGGGAAACGTGGCAGCATTGTACACAGGTGCGGGCCACACCAAAGCCGCAAATTTAGGCGAGTCATACTATAGCCACCTCAATCTCCCTGTATGTATCACATGCTATAGCTTGCCATCTGCAGTCATGTGGTTTACGGAAGCACTGCAAATTCATCTGGTCATTTACACTCATGTATGGTCACACCTATGCACATCCTTCCCCTTTTCTGTTCAAATTGTATTATTTCTGTACACTTCTCACTTCTGACACTGAATCATCAAAATCTCGACCAACTTATGTAATGTGATGCCATGTGCTACAACGCCAACAATTCAGCACCTTAGCTAGCTGTGCAGCCTATCTATTTATCTATCTATTGCCAGACGCCTCAATCCCGTTCGGGGTGGCCACAAACAAATCGCCTCCACGTTGCCCTGTCCACCGCCATTTCACTGCCCCACTCCCAACTCACACCCCCCTCTCTCATATACCTCTCCACCCCATCCCTCCATCTCATCCTCGGCCTCCCCCTCCCTCTTCCCCCCTCCACCTCACTCACATACACTCTCTTCGTCTGTCTTTCACCCTCCTGTGTAACCTGTGCAACCTGCTTTCTTTATTTAAGGACGGTGCTAACTCTGCAACCTGCTTTCTTGATTTAGGGCATCCTGTTTTCCCTGCTGGCATCCTGTTTTCCCTGCCGTACTCAGGATAATGAGCTAACTGGGAAGACCCAGGCAGCACTAATGTTAAAGTCAGGAAATGACAGAAAGAAAGGATATAAACTAAGAAAAATAAAAAGAAGAAAAAAAAAATGGCTTAGATGTTAAGCAGCACCCTCCCACCACAAAGTTTACTAACAGTGCATACCATATGGAGGCAGGGATTGGCTACTCTACCTCTTAAAAATAAGGGTGGGGTCAGATGCTAATACAGTAACATACATACATACATCAACTAATCCTGTGTTGCCCAACAAGGAGTGTAGGAAGCTGGGGCTAGGCAAGTTGGTTCTGACATTTATGATGAAAGTGACCATACCCAATAATACAAGAATACAATGCAAACAAATGGGCCAACTTTATGCAATGCCACACCCTAGATTTTACCTCACTGGTTATGATACTGCCAGTCTAATGATAGATTTTCCACATCAATGAAACAAGGTAAGGCTCTCTTTCTTACCCAAGAACCATTCGTGGAGATGCCTACCAATATATATACCAGTGGCTCCTCTGCTACACATGAAGACAAACTGTGTTTTATTATGATTCACTTTCTCCCAAAACATACTCTTCAGAAGTCTTTCTATGATTTTCATCACCTGATTTACAGTAGTAGTTTCATGTTCTTACAGTTAACCTGATCAGCACTCTTCCCCTCATAAACATTCACAATCACATTCTTCAACCAATCATTGAGTACAGAGCACTCATTTATAACAACGTTTAATAGACTGTTATTAGTGGTTTTCTATACCATAGTAAAAATTTCTGGTACTCATGCAAATGGCCTTTCATCTACCTTAGCTACTTCATAAGACAACTAAGAAACTGAAGGTATTAACCCTCTTAAATCAGATGACATAATTGACTGATTTACCACCGCTACTGTACTTATAAATAATATTCTACTTAAGAATGGCCTCTCTCACTGAAGTAGTTAATGAAGTTAATATTTAACCTCTCCTGTATGTAAAGTGTCTCCTAATCTGGACACAGGACAAATAAAAGAATTACCGTGAACCGGGGTGAATTCGGACACGGGGTGGTTTCGGACGAAATTTGCATAAAAAGATTAAATGCTACGCAGCTGCTAAACGAAGAAAGATATCGTATATATTTAAACGGGATAATGTTGCATAGGTTTTGTAAAATGTTATGTATAATTATCTTTTTAAAATATTATGTTCCACTGGTGAATATATTGTAATAAAGACAATGCTATTTTTTGGTGAAAAAATGAATACGGGAAAACTTGGTCTGGTGTGAACGAATCATAACAAACCGCACGCTTATACACATTTAGAGGTTTACTTTAACGTCTAACTTGAAGATTGGAACAGAGAAAGGGTTAAAATCTGCATTTTAAATGTATGTAAACATGACATGAGTGAATGTGTACGCATTTTTGGGATTTAAAGGGGTAACTTCGGACAATGGATATTTAAAGGGTTGAGGTCAGACAGCATATCTAATTTGCTTTTTTATATGTAATAAAACATATTTTGTACGATGTACACAGTCTGCATGCTTATCTTTGTTTTTGCTGCTAAGAAATATGATGTGAGAACACATATTATTTAAGTTACCATATGGTACGGTACCGGTATGATATCCTTATAGTTCGTCTCCACTCCCTCCTCTTGTTCCTCATCTACTCACCCCTTCCATTCCTAATTCCTGTTTCTCCTTCCCAAGCTCCTTCACTCTTTAGCTCTTTCCTTCCCTATCTTCTGTTCCTCCATTCCAAGTTCCCTTTAATTAGGCATTTAAATAGCCGGCACGCTTTAAACCGTTCGGTCAGTCAGTCACAATCGTGCCTTTAACCTGCGCATAGCGTGGGAATGTACTCCCTATAATGTATATGTATAATCAACTAAACTGGGGTTGTAAGTCAATGGAAAATTTATTTTTTCATCTATTTTTGCTATATATCACTACTATTTACTTGTAATTTTTCTGTATTTTTTTGTATTTTTTTCAGCAATTTTTTTAAAAGTCGCGCAGTGTCCGAAGACCCCCCAGAACTGTCCAAACATTCAGCTGAGCTACTAGGGGCCCATTTCAGTGCATTTCTAATGAGTGTCCGGGGTCACCCCAAGGCAGTCCGAAGTCTCCCCAGTCCGGGGTGACCTCGGACACCTATAAAATATTTTACTACGTCTAGATGGAGATACTGAGATTATCTGGCTGTTAGATACTTACAGGTTATTGGCTCACGTACGTATGTAATACTTAACATCAGTATTTTGGCCAAAATAAATTGTGTCAGGATGAAATAACCTTCAAAATCGTACGAAGTCACCCCGGTTCACGGTACCATGTCCTCATAACAGAGAGGTTAATACTCATGAACCTCATGCCATTTATAGTGCTAAGGCATCTCACCTTCATAGTTCTTCTCCACAAATATCAAGTGGCGTCCATGTAGTTTGAGCATTTCTCGCATTTCAGCATTTTGTATTACTACAATCAGGGGGCGGGGGTTGGGTCCAGTGGTGGTGCGGGACTGGTGGTAAACACAACTCTCACGCAACTCAGTCCTAAGCAGCCGTGTTACATTATCCTTGTTGGATGTGTCATATTTCCTTGGCTTTCCTGGAACCTTGTACTTTATGCCCGACAAAGGTTTGATTGGTTTCTTCATGGACATGGCTAGTTGTTGGATGTCTTGCCGTGTGGGGAAGTAGCGGCGGTTGTGGTGGTCTGTGTTTTTATGCAGCTTATTCCATTTGGCAATTTCAGTCATGATTTTGCTAATTTTCATGCCATTGTTAATATGCATTTCAATCATAAACCTGAGTGAGGCATCAATACGACTAATCTTGGACTCATCCCGGTTGGTGGGATCATGACCGGTGTGCAGAAGGCGAGAGCGGATAACGCATGCTGTGATGGTGGCGCCCTCCTCAAACACAAAGGATACATATGCACTACATCCATTGGCTCGTGTCTTGGTTGGGTCACCAGTTGAGTTGCCTGCAGGTGATTGGAGATATATTATTATCAGGTCACTCTTAACCCCACAGTATGAGATGTAGGTTTCAGTTTGATCAACCTGTAGTACCAACAAACAATTTTTAGTTACCCTGGGGATGGCCTATAGCAGAGAAGTGGCTACAAAAGTTTATCTCTAACCTCACAGACTAAAAAGTTTTTCCTACATTATATAAATTCATCTAATGGTAGCAAATTTGAAATGAAAGACATCTATCTATCTATCTATTGCCAGACGCCTCAATCCCGTTTGGGGTGGCCACAAACAAATCACCTCCAAGTCGCCCTATCCCCCGCCTTTTCACTGCCCTGCTCCCAACTCACACCCCTCTCTCTCATATACCTCTCCACCCCATCCCTCCATCTCATCCTCGGTCTCCCCCTCCCTCTTCCCCCCTCCACCTCACTCACATACACTCTCTTCGTCAGTCTTTCACCCTCCATCCTCTCAACATGGCCAAACCACCTCAGTGTGTTCCTCATAACGCTTCCTATCACATCCACATCCACACCATAACGCTCCTTCATATCCTCATTCGTCAGCCTGTCTCACCATGTAACTCCACAGGCTCCTCTTAAGTAACTCATTTCCACTGCCCTCACTCTTGACTTGTGTCCTTCCAACAACGTCCAAGCTTCGCTTCCGTACGTTAGAGTTGGTATCACAATACTGTCATGTAGTAACTTTTTCACTTCCATGCTCACTTCCCTGTTTCTTATCACTGCTTTCAAAGAACCAGCAACCTTTCTTCCCTGCTGTACCCTTTCAAGCAATTCACCCTCCAAACCTCCATCCTTACTCATCACACTACCCAAGTACTTAAACGTACTCATATTTTCCAATTCCTCACCATCCAACCTCGCTGTACATTCACTGACTTCACCTCTCTCAAAGACCATCACTTTACTCTTCCCTACATTCACCTTTAGATTCCGTTTCTTACACACTCTCCCAAACTCATCCACCAAGCCTTGCAGCTCCCCTTCGTCTTCACTCAACAACACAGAATCATCTGCAAACAACAGTACAGGGAGTCTCCAAACACTATCCTCTCTCACCAGGGCCAATCCAACATCCACTACCCTACCTTGTACCTCTTTTATTACCCCATCCATGTACAGATTGACCAACCATGGAGACATGACACGTCCCTGTTTCAACCCAACTTTCAAAGAGAAAAATTCACTTAGTTCACCATCCACACGCACTGCAGCCTTCGCACCATCGTACATACTCTTCACAGCATTCAACAACTTCCCATCTACTCCATATATTCTTAACACTTTCCACAATCCTTGTCTATCCACCCTGTCATATGCTTTCTCCAAATCCATGAAAGCCGCATACAACTTCTTTCCCTTCTCTAGAAACTTTTCCACTAAAGATCTAAGAATGAATATCTGATCTACACAACCTCTTCCCTTCCTAAAGCCTCCCTGTTCTTCTCCAACTAATTTCCCTGTTCTTTCTCTAACTCCGTCAATAAGTATCCTACATACACTTTGCCTATTACACTGAAAAGACAAATGCCCCTATGACTACCACACACTTCTTTTTCCCCTTTTCCTTTGTACAAGGGAATAATTATACCTGACTTCCAATCCTCCGGGACTCTACCTTCCTCCCAGGCCAATCTGCACATCTTCCACATCCATTCTACTACTATCTCTCCCCCATGCTTCAGCATTTCACCACACACTCCATCAATTCCTGGGGCTTTCCCCGATTTAACTTTCTTCACTGCTTCCACAACTTCTATCCTGCTGATTTCTTCCTGTCTTCTCGCCTCCCTCCTTCTCCCAGCCATTCCCCAGCCACTTATACTCGCATTACTTCCATCCTCTATGTTCAACAATTCCTTAAAGTGTTCTCTCCATCTGCTCACTTTTTCTCCCTTCTCCACTAGTAATCTACCATTTTTATCTTTCACTCCCCTGCTAACTTCACTTCCACCCTGTCTTACTCTTTTCACTTCTCTCCAGAACATTTTCTTACAGTCCCTCCACTTTACACTCAAATTCCTTCCAAATTCCTCATCCACTCTCTTCTTACTCTCTCTTACTAATCTTTTCACCTCTCTCTTTCCTTCTACATATAACTCTCTCTTCCGCCTCTCAACTTCTTCCATGCCCCTGTTTCTCATCCATTCATTGTATGCTTTCTTCTTTTGTGCCACAGCCTGTTTCACCTCTTCAGTCCACCACGCCGTTCCTTGCACCCCCCTCCGTCTTCTCTTCCTTCCACACACCACATCACATGCTGCACATATTTCTTCTGTAAATATCCTACACACACCTTCCACATCTCCCATCTGCTCCAATTCATATTTGCCCAATCGTTCCTCCACTTCTCTCTTATACTCTGCCTTTTTCTCATCCTCTTGTAACCTTTCCACTCTCCTTGCAACTACTCCTTCCTCTCGTCTTTCCCTTCTTCTATTCCTCCATCTTACTTGAATTCTAATTCTGGCCACCACCAAGTAGTGGTCAGAAAATCCACTCCCCCAACCTCTATAAACTCTTGCATCCATTACACATCTTCGCATCCTTTCATCCACACACACATAATCAATCATTGCCTTCCTTTCATTCAGTTCACCACCCACCCTTCTCATCACTCGCCATGTATACCTGTGGATCATTTTATGCCTGAAGAGGGTATTGGCTATCACCAACCCCCTCCCAGCACATAATTACAATTAATGAGTTAGTCTAACCCCTTCACTTCAGGAGTATAAAACCATCCAGAGTTAAGAAGAAAATAAAAAACACATCACTGTCCTCAAGGTGTGATAGTGGCAACTGCCTCAAACACAAAGGAAACATACACACTGGATGCTTTTGTGTCTTGGTTGAATCACCAGCAAAGTTTCCTGTGAGTGATAGAGGAAAGTAACAGTCTTATGCCCTCATAAAAAAAGGGTTTTTCTTATCCAGTTCATCTTAAGGGTGTATTAAACCCATGGATTGCACAATTACCTTTTTTTATCCCACCCCATGGTGTGCAAAAAATTAAGATTTTATTTTTTTTTAGTTTTCGTTTATTATAAACTTGAAGATAAACATCCAGGGCATCATCTGGTGAGAAAAAAAAAAAAAAAAAAATCTCTTTCTCTCCGTCTTTGCGTAGGGCCATGCATAACAAAACTGAAGGGTTAATTCACAAGTGTAGTGTAACCGGAAATTACCAACTACAATTCAGAGCTAGATAAATCTGAAATGGTAATTTTAAGTCTTACTAAGATATGCTATCCTATTCTAAGTTCATTTTTTTTCATTCATTCATTGCCAGACGCCATGTATCCCAAACGGGGTGGCCAAGGGCTTAGAGTTAATTGTTTTACAGGGAGGGGCACTAATCCTCCACCAACCCCACTTGACACGTAGGGGTGCTGTAAATAATTCACCAGCCTAGAAGTCTTCCCAGGGGATGCTATAAAGGGGTCTAGCCATATGTACTCATGTTAGTAACTTAAAATAATATCACTACCTTTGCAAGGATTACTTCTTTCACATTCATATATTGTTGCCTTGGCAAATATCTTTGGCTTATTGAATGTGCCCTTCTTTTTGTTGTAGAGATTTGTGAGGTAATCATACATAAAGTCATGCCTGTCCATGGTAACTGGCAACACTTCCACATTCACACCCTTCAGCATTCGACTTCTGGTCCTTAATTCTGTCTCCTTCTTCAAGCGAGTCATGAAGGCATCTGCCAGGCTCATGTAGCAGATGGAGTTTTTATTTCTCTCCATTCTGGTTTGTCGAGGAAATGATGAAACAGTTGTTCTTTTTTCAGTCAAGATGCCATGAGTGCCAGTCCAGCTGAAGATAAAGAGGTTTCCCACATCTTCTATGCCACATAATCCAAGGCTTCCTACAGGGGAAAAAAATATGTAATACATTTTTTTTTTTAATTAAATCTATTTAAATTAAATCTGGGATTGAGTATTAAATACAAGGCAAACACACACACACACACACACACACACACACACACACACACACACACACAGAAAGTTCTATGAAATGTTATTCTTACTACATACAATTGGGTAATAATAATACTGCAGCTTAAAAGAGATGTCTTGTCTCATCCACCTACTGAAGGTAATATCTATACAGTATAAGCAAATACCAGAGATACTCTGAATGAAAAGTAACACTGAGTGAACAAAGTTATCTTGAATCCAGGTTAGTCTGTTCATGAACCCACTAAACTTATTTTAAAACTGTAGCTACACAGGTACAAAATAATGAAAACTGTTGTTAACCTTCTGTGTTTGAGGGGTTTCCCTCCAGTGGATATCTGTTATAACAGTACTGGCAACAGAAAATACTATAATAAAAATTAAGCATCATCTTTCCATTTCATTATGGTTAATGCCATAAAATTCTAAGGTGAATGAGTCAATACAATTTAAAAAGTCAAAGCAGGTGGAAAAACAACAGAAACAGTCAAATAACCCCGTACATTATACAGAAAAAATGAACATATGGCTAAAATTCTGAAAAACATTCTTTTCAAGAGCAGTGAAACAAAATTAAGGTCTGCTTACTTTTGAGAATCTTGGATATAATGCCAATGAAATTCTACAGAGTGGTTCACTACTCCCAAGCCCAAGAATAACACCAGTATAACCATTATTATAGAACACACTTAACTGAAATCCTGTACTTACAAACTTCAGTCTATGGTAGTCATATACTGCATTCGAGAATTCTCCGGCATTTGAGCTGAGACAAAAGCCAGAATATGTTATTCACCTACCAGTGGTACACTAAGTGGGCATCAGCTGGTCAAAAGCAGTGAGCCAGTGATCATGCTGAACTTGATAACTGACCACATAATCTTAATGCTTATGATTTAACTCAAGATTTTTTTCCATGGATGTGAAGCCACCTTCAGATTTAGGCTCATATTCTCGCCAGTTAAGGAAGCTCCCTAACACCGCTTGTTAAGTGATTTATTTTTGAAAATGGATGGTTAATATCCTATGTACATTATTTATGCATAAAAAGGAAATGTTAGAAGGTTTTCTGCAATGCACAGGCACACAGTAAGGGGTAATAAACAAAATCAATCGGTTAGGAGAAGGTGTTAGAGAGATTTCTCAATTGATGAGAATACCAGATGTGAAAACAAGCCTCACATGTTAGTGAAAAGAAAACATTCTCAGGGAGAATACACCATGGCTGTGGATATCTATCTATCTATCTACTGCCAGACGCCTTAATCACTTATATGGGGTAGCCACAAACAAATCACCTACACGTCGCCCTGTCCCCCGCCATTTCACTGCCTTGCTCCCAATTCACACACCCCTCTCTCACATACCTCTCCACTCCATCTCATCCTTGGTCTTCCCCTCCCTCTCTCCCCCTCCACCTCACTCACATACACTCTCCTTGTCAGTCTCTCACTCTCCACCCTCTCCACATGGCCAAACCACCCCAGTGTGTTTCTCATATTGCTTCCTATCACAACCACTTCCACACCACAATGCTCCTTCACATCCTCATTTGTCAGTCCGTCTCTCCATGTGACTCCACAGGCTCCTCTCAAATAACTCATTTCCACTGCTCTCACTCTTGACTTGTGTCCCTCCAACAACGTCCAACCTTCACTTCGATATGTCAGAGTTGGTATCACAATACAGTCAAGGAATAACTTCTTCACTTCCATGCTCACTTCCCTGTTACTTATCACTGCCTTCAAGGAACCAGCAACCTTCCTTCCTTGTTGTACCCTTTCCAGCACTTCACCCTCCAAACTTCCATCCTTACTCATCACACTACTCAAGTACTTAAACATACTCACATTTTCCATTTCCTCATCATCCAACCTCACTGTACATTCACTGACTTCACCTCTCTCAAAGACCATAACTTTACTCTTCCCTACATTAACTTTTAAATTCCGTTTCTTACACACTCACCCAAACTCATCCACCAAGCCTTGCAGCTTCCCTTCGTCTCCACTTAACAACACAGTATCATCTGCAAACAACTGTACAGGGAGTTTCCAAACACTGCCCTCTCTCATTAGGGCCACTCCAACATCCACTGCCCTACCTCGTATCTCTTTTATAGCCCCATCCATATACAGATTGAACAACCATGGAGACATGACACATCCCTGTTTCAACCTAACCTTCCAACAGAAAAACTCACTCAGTTCATTATCCACACGCACTGCGGCCTTAGCACCCTCATACATACTCTTCACAGCATTCAACAACTTCCCATCTACTCCATATATTCTTAATACTTTCCACAATCCTTGTCTATCCACCCTGTCATATGCTTTCTCCAAATCCATGAAGGCTGCATACAACTTCTTTCCTTTCTCTAGACACTTTTCCATTAAAGATCTACGAATGAATATCTGATCTACCCAACCTCTTCCCTTCCTAAAACCTCCATGTTCTTCTCGAACTAATTCTTCTGTTATTTCCCTAACTCTGTCAATAAGTATCCTACCGCATACTTTTCCTATTACATTAAGAAGACAAATGCCCCTATGATTACCACACTCCCCTTTCCCTTTGTACAAAGGAATAATTATACCTGACTTCCAATCATCTGGGACTTTACCTTCCTCCCACACCAATCTGCATATCTTCCACATCCATTCTACTACTATCTCTCCCCCATGCTTCAGCATTTCACCACACACTCCATCAATTCCTGGGGCTTTCCCCAATTTGACTTTCATTAATGCTTCCACAACTTCCATCCTACCGATTCCTTCCTGTCTTCTCAACTCCCTCCTTCTCCTAGCCATTCCCCAGCCACTTATACTCACATTACTTTCATTCTCCATGTTTAACAATTCCTTAAAGTGTTCTCTCCATCTGCTCACTTTTTCTCCCACCTCAACTAATAATCTACCATTTTTATCTTTCACTCCCTTACTAGCTTCATTGCCACTCTGTCTGACTCTCTTTATCTCTTTCCAGAACATTTTCTTACATTCCTTCTACTTTACACTCAAATTCCTTTCAAATTCCTCATCCGACCTTGCTATGTCGATGAGGCTCCTTGCTTCGCCAGTGACACTGCCGTCTGGGGAGGAAGGCTGTATCCACTTTCCCGGGGCACCACCCTCATCACTAGCGGCAGAGGCTGTCCTCACCCTCTTACCAGAGACAGTGGGATAATATCAGTTTTCAGCCCATAATCATTCCCGTGAATTTTATTATGTTCTACACAATCATCTCTTCAAGTTCATCAACATTTTCCTTATACACTTCCGTCACAAACTGGTTTTAGGGAAGATATAATAATATCTGGATGTCTTCATCCCACCCTCGGCCTTCCAACCCAGCTAGAATGACTTGCTAGCTCAACGAAATTCAGTTCAAACTGAGCTCTCGACGCCGGTGAGAAGCGAGCCAATCACAGCCGTCACCAGATCACCTACAGCCAATCAGCGTTTGTGCTGCTCCCTCCACTACCTCCCGCTTTCATTTCAGAATCAGAGTAGAAATGGCGGTCCAGTGCAGCAGGTGTCTCTCGGTTCCCGGCTGCATTTTTCAAAGGTGTATTGAAAACAATGATTCAGGCATTGAATTTCTTAGGTCCCACAGTGTTTTGCCCCTACATGGTTGGGGAATGGCTGGGAGAAGGAGAGATGAGAGGAGGGAGGAAAAGATCAGTAGGACAGAAGTAGTGGAAGCAATGAAGAAGATCAAGTTGGGGAAGGCCCCAGGAATTGATGGAGTGTGTGGTGAAATGCTGAGGTATGGAGGTGAGATAGTTGTGGAATGCATATGGAAGTTGTGTAGACTGGCTTGGGAAAAGGGAAGGGTTCCAGAGGACTGGAAATCAGGTATAATTGTTCCTTTACATAAAGGAAAAGGGGAGAGGAAAGTATGTGGTAACCATGGGGGTATTTGCCTTCTTAGTGTGACTGGTAAAATATATGGTAGAATACTCATTGATAGGGTTAGGCATATGACAGAGGAGCTAGTTGGAGAAGAACAAGGGGGAGTTAGGAAGGGAAAAGGGTGTGTAGATCAGATATTTGTTCTAAGATGTTTAGTGGAGAAGTATCTAGAAAAGGGAAAGAAAGTGTATGCTGCCTTCACGGACTTGGAGAAAGCATATGACAGAATAGATAGGCAAGGTATGTGGAAGGCATTAAGAATATATGGAGTGGATGGGAAATTGTTGAATGCTGTGAAGAGTATGTACGAAGGAGCTAGGGCTACAGTGCGAGTGGATGGTCAGCTGAGTGAGTTCTTTGATCTCAAAGTGGGACTGAAACAGGGTTGTGTGATGTCTCCATGGCTGTTTAATATATATATGGATGGGGTTGTAAAGGAGGTGCAGGGTAGGGCAGTGGATGTGGGGGTGGCTCTAATGAATGAGGGTGAGATTTGGAAGCTTCCGGTGTTGCTGTTTCTGATGATACAGTATTGTTGAGTGAAGATGAATGGAAGTTGCAAGGTTTGGTGAATGAATTCGGGACAGTGTGTAGGAGGAGGAAGCTGAAAGTTAATGTAAACATGAGTAAAGTTATGGTGTTTGAGAGGAATGAAGTCACAGAAGGTACAGTGAGGTTGAATGGTGAGGAAATGGAGTGTGTGAGTGCATTCAAGTACTTGGGTAATGTGATGAGTGAGGATGGAACTTTGGGGGATGAAGTGTGTGAAAGGGTACAGCAGGGAAGGAGGGTTGTTGGTTCACTGAAAGCAGTGATGAGAAATAGGGAGGTGAGTATGGAAGTTACGAAGTCACTGCATGATAGTATTGTGATCCCTACCCTGACGTATGGAAGCGAGGCGTGGACCTTGCAAGAGGGAACAAGTCAAGAGTGAGAGCAGTAGAAATGAGTTACCTGATAGAAGCGTGTCGAGTGACATGGAGGGACAGGTTGACGAATGAAGAAGTGAAGGAACGTTGTGGGGTGGATGGATGTGGTTGAGAAGATTAGGAGAAATACAGTGAGGTGGTTTGGACATGTGGAGAGAATGGAGAATGAAAGACTGACTAAGAAGGTGTATGTAGGTGAAGTGGAGGGAGGGAGAGGGAGAGGTAGACCGAGGATGAGGTGGAGGGATGGAGTTGAGAGGTATATGAGGGAGGGGGGTGTGAGTTAGGGGGAGGGTAGTCAAATGGTGGGTGACAAAGCGACTTGGAGGCGTTTTGTCTGTGGCCACCCTTTGCGGGATTAGGGCGTCGGGCTATAGATAGATAGATAGATGTTCAGTGTCCCTATCTGACAAGTAAGGTAAGAAGATGTAAGGTTTGAATAATAGGTTACCTTCAGTTAGGTTGGGTTGAGTTGGAATAGGTTAGGTTAGGTTAGGTTGGGTGGTATTATTTTACAAGTGGGCCACCCCTTACGGGATTATGGCATCTGGCAATAGATAGATAGATAGATAGACAATATGCAGTTTTGGAATTTTAGCACCATTATCGTATAGTATAGACCCTAAGGATCACAAATAACCCCCATTACCCCATTCGGAAATTGATTATTACTCTCGTAAGATAGGTTAGGTATGTTGGGTTTGGTTTGGTTAGTTTTATTGTGTTCGGTGAGGGTCATTTCCAACAAAAATGAAGGTCAGAAACATTCGAATCGCATCAAAAACTGCCAAAAAAATATATTGCACTACCTGGGGGTGTATTGTCCACCTGTAAAAATTTACCAGTTAGGTTAGGTTAGGTTTTAGGTTAGGCTAGGTTAGGTTTTAGGTTAGGCTAGGTTAGGTTTTAGGTTAGGATAAGTTTGAGCTTTGTATTTTACCCACAAAACCTAGGTTTTTCTGATGGATTTTGGTATGATTCATTTGATTTTCAGCTTCATTTCAGTTGGAAATGACCATTTTCTGTGTTTCTTCCCTCTCAGAAACCCCTGATTCCCCAAAGATCCCCCATTATTGCAGGAGGATGGGGGGGGGGTCATATCTCAAAATATGGTTATTTCCAATGGAAATGATGCTCAAAATCGAATGATTCACATCAAAATCCATTAGAAAAACCTAAGTTTCGTGGGAAAAAGGAGTATGGGCAGAAAACCGATATTTACCGGGCAGTGACCTCCCTAGCAGCAGAGACGAGGTCCATATTGATGTCCTGAGTGGCAAGGCTGGTCATGGAAGATTCCATACCAGACCAAACACCTGGCCGATACACTTACTTTGATATTACACTGGGACACTGCAGTTTTACTGCAAGATGACCAAAGCAAGCTGATTGTGATAGTATGGCTGAGATGTGTTGAACACCTGAGAGTAAGACAGTTGACAACGCGGCCAGGAGGAACACGTCTGACGATGACCGGTTCTAGGCAGTATCTGTCTTGTTATTGTTGTTACGGCGAATAGTCTTCTTATTGTTTTGACAGCGATTTGCCCCAGAACTGATTAAGGCATCTGACAAAACAGATATACGATGCTTTACGCAAAATGGTCTAGAAAAATACACTGCTGACGGGCGTTTCTAATTATAATTTGTTATTTTAATTCTATCATGGTTATTCAAACCTTCCAGTGTCATCATACATAAATCTGTTGGTCAATTTTTACACGTTGCCCTCATCCGATTTTTTCATCCAACCTGAGTGTTTCCTGTTGTTTTTGGTGTGATTCGATCGATTTTGACCTTCGTTTCTATCACAAGTCGCTAGTTTTTGTTGAACGCCACTAGCGACTTCCGGTGGAAAGGACTGGTCCAAATCAACAAAAATCACATCAAAAACAACAGAAAACACTCAGGTTGGATGCCTGTTATCACATGAATCGTATTTTTTTGCGGTTCTTCCCCCTCCCCCCAAGAATACTGGGGGACCTGTGGGAAACCGGGGTGTTGGGTGGGGGAAAAACGCAAAAGCGAGTGATTTCCTACTGGAACTGTTATCAAAATCAAACGAAAAACACTAAAATCCTTCGGAAGAAAATAATTTAAAGCTTCTTACGGAGTTCGTGTTTCCTAACTGGGGGCTTCGCCCCAGACCCCCAACCCTGGCCGTGCTTCCTAACTGGGGGCTTCACCCCCCAGACCCCCATGACATTAACCAAACCTCATCTAACCTAACCTAACTGGGTGTAAATAAGAAATAATGCATTTACCTAGCATTTTACAGTTCCACGCCTGCTTCTGAAGAGTCGTCTGTAGCTGTAACGGCAACTGGGACAGGCGACAGTGCAACACTTTCTGATCCTCACGTAAAATGAGACTTTTGCCTTGATTTGGGTACCGGTACTTTGTTCCTGTTGATGGTAAAACACCATGCGATCGCACAAAGGCAACAGTTTTATCTTCTTGCTGGTAGAACTGTGAAATAGCAGTGAAGTAATAAGTTTTGCAGGCTTCCCAGTCCATGGTTGGAGACGAACTGACTTTCAAATCTTGCGGAAGTTGCGGGCCCTAGCATGGGACATTTGAAATTCTACTTTGTGATTGGCTGATTCATGTGCCACGCATGCGCTTTATCCATCCACACACACAACACGCACCAACGAACACACACAATTGTCCGACCACGGCAGGGAAAATCTCTCCCAAAGAAAATAATAAGTGTAATAAATTGCATAACTCATCAATGGTTGATTTAAGATGGAAGTGTCATAGAAGAAAAAATGCTTAGAATTGCGTAAAGTATAAGGTGAGTTAGCCATTTTTGTTGTCAGTGAGTTGGGTGTAAGTACGAAAAACTACCTGTGATTGTGATTGGCAGAAGTAAATCGCGTGTAACTCGTTTATTATCAATTTGCGAGAGAAATGTCATAGAAGAAATGATTCTTAGAATGACCAATTCTACTAGAAAATGTTAACGAAAAGTCGAAAATCGGATGAGGGCAACGTGTAAAATTTGACCAATCTGTTTAGGGTAGTCTGCCGTAGCATCCACCTGTACTATTGTAAGTTTTGTTGACCGAAGCTGTTGGTGCCTTCAAACACGCAAAAATCCGCTATAATTAAATGAATTTTTACCAAATCGGTCATTTTAAATTCAGTCTCAGCACTGTACCAACTTACCATTGACAGTCGAACTGAACGTCTTTTAAAACAATTCATATACTTTCCTGGCCTATGGACCATAATATATTGCAAAGAGGAGTAAAATTTTTTATCTAATAACCTTTTTTATTTCGGAAATAATTATTTATATTTTATTTTCTACCTCAAACCCTGATGAATTACTAAATCTTATGGGAATAATCGCTATTTTTTCAAAATTGTCCTCGACGAGAGATTATTCATCAAGCGCATTATCAGTTGTTTGTAAACAAAGAGGAACTCTTAAAGTGGTAGATTCGGAAGAATGTTTGTTTTTAGTCTTGGGTTGACACAGCATTTGGGTTGAGTGTGTAGCTCTTCCTCGGCAGCTAGTGCTTCCTCTTGCTGCGAGGTGGAGTATGATCCAGCCCATTTCTATGGATACTGTGGTGTCGGCCATGGATGTAGCGGAGGCAGACCCTTTCAGGCCACCGGGAAAGCGCCCCATAGGCGAGGCTGCCCCGGAGGAGGATAAGGCGACCTCTGGCAAGTCCCTTAGGGTGTCGTCACCACCCACAGCATCGCAGATTGTCCTGGGTGAGGATGCGGCTGCACGACAGAGTGCTGAAGGTGCCGGTGAGTCAGTGCCAACAGCAGCTGTTACCAGAGTGGTCCCTAGTAGGGGTGAGCCAACACCATCCACAGCTGTCAATATGGGTGTCCAGGATGCGGGTGAGTCTGGATTGGCCTGTTTTATTATTAGGTCTGTGCAGGGGTCCAGGATTTTTAACAATCCCCGGCGGCTGTCTGACGCCATCAACTCATCCCCCTTTGCCAAGTATTGTGTAGAGGGTGGCACTAAACCACTGGGTGATGGGTCTTCCCTCTCTCTTCATCTACGCCATTGTGATCTGACAAAGCTGACCAGCCCTATGGAGACCCTGACAACCTTCGGTGAGTGGGAGGTCACGTGCCGCAGGGCCCGGTCCTCTGATGATGCAGCAGCCCTCAGCTATGGGAAGATTGGGCCAATCTCCCTAGATGTTGACATAGAGGATTTGGTAGACGGCCTCCGGCCTTTTGACAACGAGTCGTCTAGCTTATTAGAGGCCTCTAGGATCCCTGTACGTTTTCCTGCCCCAGATGCTCCTCGGTTTTCCCAGTGGGTGCGCCTTGTGTATCGGGGCCCTCTCCCATCCAAGGTGCTGTATGGATACATCTACTACAATGTAGGTATGTATACTCCTGCTTTGTTGCGTTGCTATAACTGCCTTCAGTATGGACACACGCGGATCACTTGCCGCAACAAGACCAGGTGCTCGATGTGCAGTGGATACCACCCTTTCAGACCCAGTGAGGGGCAGCCCTGTGACCGCAGCCCCAGGTGCTACATGTGTGGTGGAGATCACAGGGTGGTGTCTAAGCTCTGCCCTGTATATCAGAAGGCCTTCAAGATCCATGAAGAACTCCGCCAGGGTGTGACGCCAGCCCAGGAGGTCAATAGACGGTTGCGTGCTCTCCAGCCCTTGGTCCGTCCCCCTTCAGCATTGCCCAAGTCGTCTCCCAAGGTGTCTCAGGTGAGGAAGGGTGTGAGTTTTGCAGACAGTGTTGTTGGCCGCAACCGCTTCGCTGTGCTGGAGGACTTGAGTGATGACTGTTCCCTCCAGGATGTATCGTCAGTGGAGGTGTCGACCAACCCTGCCTCCCCTGCTGCTGTTATAATCCATGAGGCCCGTCCTTCCACGTCCGGGCCGCCTCCATCCCCGTGCCCCTCACCGCCCTCCACCTAGTGCTCCTTCTGGACCGAATGCGGTCCTTGCTGAGGGTGTCGGGGATGTTCCTGCCCTGCCTAGCTCTCCTGACCCACGTCTACGACAGTGTGATCGACCTACAGCCCCTTCAGTGCGTGCCCATCCAGTGCGAGTATCTGACCCCACCTCCAGCAATTGTTCACCCTCCTCGGACTGCCCTCCTCCCTCAGGACCTGGCCAAGGCTTTTTTGATCTTGTCTCTGAGGCCCTGCAACTTTATCGCCACGGACTACCATTCCTTGACATCTGCTCCCGCCTCTGGCCCAAGGTATTGTCCCTACTCTTGTCCTATTCATGCCAGGCCTGAAACATCTCAGCATTATGTTTTGGAATGCGAGATCCCTTGTTCGGAAGTCACAGGATTTTAAAGTACTCTTACATGATTCGAAGCCATGTGTTGTGGGGGTATGTGAGACCTGGCTGCACCCTCACCTGCGGCTCCAACTGGGGGGTTTTTTGACATACAGGTGTGACCGTCCTCAGGGAAGGGGCGGGGGCCTGTTGTTGGCAGTGCGGGAGGACACCCAGAGTGTGCGTCTCGCCCTCACCTCGTATCCTGGGGGACGATTGGAGGTCCTGGCTGTCAGGGTGGCCCTCACGGATGGTTGGGCTTCAACCCTCCTTTGTTACAACCCCTGCCAGGATGTGTCCAGAGAGGAGCTCCTCCACTACTTTGACCAGTTGCCAGCCCCTGCCTTCATCATGGGGGATTTCAACGCCCGTCACCACCACTGGGACCCCGCCTTGGCTGGAGCCCCCAATACCACAGGTTCCTCTCTATTCCAGGTGCTCCTTGAGTCTCACAGGTTTAGCCTTCTTACGCCTCCAGGTCTTCATACCCGGTTTGCTCCTCACAGTGGACAGGCATCTGTACTGGATCTCGGTTTGGGTGACGCAGTATTCCATCATCCGATGGTCCATGTGGGACCGTACATGGGCAGTGACCATCTTCCCGTCTTTTGTGACTACCCGACATTGTCTCCAAGAATATCACGAGCGAGTCGTCCTCGCTGGCAGCTTCACGACGATAGATGGACGGCCTTCCAGGAGGCAGTGTCTGCTAGCTTCCCTGGTCGTTGGGGCCTCTCGGCTGAGGATTTTTCACAGATGCTGGTGCAGGCTGGACATAGGGTGTTCGGTCAGTCAGCCCGCCGTAGTATAGGCCGATCGGGGGTGCCATGGTGGTCGGCTGCTTGTGCCTCGGCTGTGCAAGCCCGCCGCCAGGCCTGGCGAGCCTGGAGTCGTTACCCCACACGGGCCCTTGGGGATCGTTACCGACGCCTGGATGCAGTATGTAAGCGCACCATCAAGGTAGCCAAGCAGAAGGCATGGTCCTCTTTTTGTTCCAGCCTCTCCTTCTCTACCACATGCTCCCGCACCTGGAGGTTTTTGAAGGCCATGAAGGGTGGCCCGACAACATATTCATATCCCTTGTGTCGTGATGGAGCGGATCTCCTGGATGACCTCTCCAAGGCCGAGCTCTTGGCGTCATTCTTTGCGTCACAGCTGGGTGTTCCACCGACTTTACCTACAGCTCCCGAGTTTATTTCTGCCATCCACAGGGGCGTCTCAACTCCCCTGCCAGTGACCTCCATTGCCCGTTCACGGCCATTGAACTCCGGGATGCCGTTGCTTCTCTACACCCGAGGAGGGCGGTTGGCCCTGACATGGTGGCTAATGACTTCCTCCTACATCTGCCGCCCAGCCTACACAGTCACTTGCTGTCAATTTACAACAACAGTTGGCAGACCGGCACATTCCCTGAGGTATGGAAGGAGTCAGTGCTGCTGCCTTTCCCAAAGCCAGGCAGGGACCCCACCATCACGTCGTCTTATCGGCCCATCGTTCTTCTGTCCTGTGTGGGGAAGCTGTTAGAGAAACTGGTGGCTCGTCGGCTCTCTTGGTGGCTGGAGTCCCGTGGCCTGCTCTCCAGGGTTCAGTGTGGTTTTCGGCCGGGCCAGGGAGCTTTGGATGTCCTATGTCAACTGGAACATATGGTACATGATACCTATAGACAGCGGCTCTACATGCTTGCCCTCTTTATAGATCTGAAGGGGGCCTTCGATTCAGCCCCACACGATGGCATTCTGTACCGCCTGTCGTGCCTGGGAGTCTTGGGCCCACCCCTGGCTTGGATGTCGAATTACCTTGCTGGTCGCAGCTTTGTGGTGTCAGTGGGTGGGGCCTTGTCAGATCCCCATCCTGTTCATCGGGGGGTTCCGCAAGGGTCTGTGCTCAGCCCACTCTTATTCAATGTGTTGCTGTCCAGCCTGCCTCAGATACGTAATGCTACTCTCCTGGTGTACGCAGATGACATCACCATCGTGTCCCAGAGCCCTTCCTTTGTGGAGGCGCAGCAGTTTCTGCAGTCAGCGGCATCCACTTTTTTGGCTTGGGCCCGGAACTGGGGCCTTACCATCAATGCTGACAAGAGCGCAGTGATGCCCTTCACTCTACGCCGTTTGCCATCATCTCCAGCAATTTCTCTGGACTCAACCTCAGTCCCTGTTGTTCGGGAGCATGTGCTGCTTGGTCTCCGGTTGGATGGGCCCATCCTCACTTGGCACAGTCACATAGAATACTTACGGTCATCTTGTGCAAAACGACTTGACATCATGAAGAGTATTGCTGGATCCCGCTGGGGGGCAAGCAGGGACCTTTTGTTGGCGTACTATCGATCAGCCATCTTGGGGAAGATCAACTATGGCTGTTCGGTATATGGCTCAGCATCTCCTACACAACTACAACGGCTGGACACTATTCAGACGACCGCTCTCCGGATTGCGCTGGGTGCTTTCTGCTCCTCACCCACATTGTCTCTGCAGGCTGAGGCAGGTGTTCCCCCCCTCCATCATACCAGGATGAAGTTGACTTGTCGCCGCTACTTTACTATCCAGCGCTTGCCCGATGACCACCCACTCCCGGAGCTCTTTACGACAGCAGGGGTCTCGACATCTCATCCATTGTGGCCCATCAGGTCTCGACGGCCCCTCTTGGTGCGTGCTCTCCACGCTTACCACACTCTGGGACTTCCTCCACCAGCTCGCCACCCTGTCCGATCAGTATCTCCTGTGCCCCCGTGGAGGGACCTGTCCTCACCTGTGTCTGTAGACCTCCCAGAGCCCTTTTGTAAATCACAGGATGGCCACCTGGCCCCTCTCATTTTCCTGCAGATGGCTGGCTCCACCTATCTAGGGTTCATGGCTCTCTTTACCGACGGCTCCCGCTCCTCCACCCCTGCAGCAACTGCAGCTGCCATCTTCGTAGAGGACTACTCCATCTGCCAGACATGGCGCTTAGGGGATGCCCATGATGTAGTCACTGCTGAACTCTTCGCAGTCTTGAGGGCCCTGCGTTTTTTGATGTCTCATTCCTCTCCTCGGCCGGTGGTCATCTACACTGACTGCAGAGCGGCCCTTCATCTCATCGCTTCTCCTAAACCCTGCTCCATACGTCATCTGGTTTATGAAATCCAGGATGACCTTGCTCAGCTGCTGCAGGGAGGCTGGAAGGTACGTCTGCAATGGATTCCCTCCCATGTGGGCATCAGGGGCAATGATGTGGTGGATGCAGCAGCTCGGATGGCCTTGACTTTTCCTGATGTGGAGCCCTACCCCTTGCCAGCCATTACTCACCGTCGCCTCTTAGCCACGAGGTGTAGTCAGGCATGGAATGCTGATCTCTACGCCTCCCTCCCCACAACAGCACTGGGCTTATATCGCTCTGACTCATCGGACCAACCTTGGGTACGCTCTGTCTCCCGGATCCTGGACGTCGCTATCACCCGCCTGCGTATTGGACATGTTGGACTGGCATCACATCTGCATCGGCTGCGACTGCACCCAGATCCCTACTGCCAGTGGTGTGTGAATCAAGAGGAAACTGTAGCCCACTTTCTGCTGCATTGCCCACGCTTCTACTCCATCCGCACCGCCCTGAGGGAGCGCCTTGCAACCCTCGGTATCCTGGACTTCACCCTCCCCATCCTTCTTGGTGGGGTGGGCCTAGATCGGCACCTACGCCACTCAGTTATACGCCATGTCTGTGTCTTCCTTCGCAGATCGGGGCAACTTCGCCGCCTATGATTAAAGAGTTCTGCTACACCTGAACCACCGTTAGGGCTACATCTGACTACACGTCGGGTCCAGCCCTTCAATCAACACCAAGACCAAGACCGACACAGCATTTGTTGTTGCTACTAAACAAAAATTCCAAAATAATTTATTATGGTAGTGCAGTTGATGGGTAAAACAGTGATATAAGACCTTCTCATGTAAAATGAGACTTACACATAACCGAAATCTTATGTAACGAACTTGCATTAGGTAAAACAGGCAAATGGATATCACCTTGTAGGCTACAAAATGTAATACAGTGCATTGTAGATATCATATTATGTGTATCTTACATTAATGTCCCAAGTGTTATTGAAAGGAACGAATGTATTAAGCAGAGAAAGTTTCTGGATGCAGAAACTAGTTTCGTGCATAATGATTAGGTAAATATACGTTTTACCTTAAGCAAGAGAGGGGGCTGACCAGTTCAGTTGATGTTACTCAGGTTTGTTTTCTGTATTTGTTTAGCCGTTTTCATGGTGGTAAGCAAGTGTTTTCTGCTGCCTTTTTGTTAACACATTGTTATCATCTTGCTCCTTGTGCCTCACCGACGTTTGTACTTGCAAACACTTGCTCAAATCTTGTTTGTTAGGTTAGGTTAAGTTGAAAGGTCAGGATAAATTGTGGTTCTACGATCGTTTCAACCCCTAAAGGAATTCACTATTTTTCTGCTCTCCAATGGAGAGTTCTCCCAATGATAAGAATTTTGAGCACCAGTTACTTCAGTTAATACAGCATAGGTTGGATTGGTTTGGTTACAGTAGGTTAAATAAAATAAATACGGTAAGTAAAATGAGGTTAGGGGCTTAAACAATAATTTCATGCAAACTGCTAGGTTATGTTAGGTTGAGTTCAGTTAAGTACCGTAAGGTTAAAAAGTAAGGTTAGGAAAAGGTGCTAAAAGTCGACCAGGATGTATGTTGAACTTGTCTGCCATTATGTTGACATGGCAAATAGAGCATGGCTAAAAGCAACACAAGATACACAGTGATTTAATGTGAATTGATCATTTACCACCCAAGAAATAACCAGAAAGATGATGATGAAAAGCTGATCTAGTAAGGTGCTTCTGCTGCACCTAGAGCATATGTTTACCTGTAATTATAGATGAAATGCTACCTTGTAGCACAAATTTAATGTTGGTAGTTCATTAAGTAAGGAACAGTATCCTATGCATTATGGTAGCTATGTTGCAAGTTTTCTGTGGCTGAAGATTATATAGTCTTCCTCCAGTTTTGGATTAGGATAGGTCTGGTGGACAAATAACTGAATTCCATGAGGCAAGAAAGTGAAACTGCAGGAGAGCTCCCATGCATAAAATTTACAGTTACTGTACATTTTTTCTCTAAACATTAACATAATTATCATTGTCAAGGTGAGTATGGAAGTTAAGAAGTCACTGCATGATAGTATTGTGATCCCTACCCTGACATATGGAAGCGAGGCATGGACCCTGCAAGAGGGGAACAAGTCGAGAGTGAGAGCAGTAGAAATGAATTACTTGAGAGGAGCATGTGAAGTGACATGGAGGGACAGGTTGACGAATGAAGAAGTGAAGGAACATTGTGGGGTGGATGTGGATGTGGTTGAGAAGATTAGGAGAAATACAGTGAGGTGGTTTGGACATGTGGAGAGAATGGAGAATGAAAGACTGACTAAGAAGGTGTATGTAGGTGAGGTGGAGGGAGGGAGAGGGAGGGGTAGACCGAGGATGAGGTGGAGGGATGGAGTTGAGAGGTATATGAGGGAAGGGGGGGTGAGTTGGGGGGAGGGTAGTCAAATGGTGAGTGACAGATGGACTTGGAGGCGTTTTGTCCGTGGCCACCCTTTGCGGGATTAGGGCATCGGGCTATAGATAGAAAGATAGATCATTTTCATAGCTTTAAAAGTTGCACAGTGGTGTAGTTTTGAAGTTATCAACTATAAAACCACCACTTTTACAAGCAAACCATGGCAGGCAGCCACCCAATCTGTTGGACTTATAGATTGATTCGACTCCAAGGTCAATTCGTCTCTAATTGTTCATCCTTATTATCATCATCATCATCATCATCTGGACCTTCTTTCTCACTCTAGGGCAGGGTGAGGAGTAGCAATGTCCAGATAGCCTAAATTTGCCCAATCCAATGGGCCATGCTTCCATTCACTCATCATTCAAACCCCTGGAATCCTGGCTCTATTGGATACATCAAAAACATTCACAACATACTGTAGCTTCACATAAACCTATCCTGTTGAGTCAATCCAGACAGTGCCACATTAAAAAGGGGTGCCAAATACCTGATCATGCACTTCTTCTCACATCATTCATCCAGCCAGCTTGATCTCGTGCCAGTTCCTTAGCCTCACAGACATCCAAACCTCTCTTCCTCACACACTCATCCACCATATCTCTCCACCTTCTTCATCTACCTCGCCTCCCTTGTCCCTTCTTCAAATTCACTCAGATATACTGTACCTTTTTCACCACTGTATTCTTATCCATTCTCTCCACATGACCATACCATCTCAGCACACTCTCCTCGATTCTGGTATCCACCGACTTCCTCACTCCACATCTTTCACGAATCACATTATTTCGTATCCTATCCACCCTCTGTACTCCACATACATTCCTCAGCAGTCCGATCTCCACTGCTCTTACTCTTCCATCCATCCATTGCCAGACGCCATGTATCCCAAACGGGGTGGCCAACGGCTTAGAGTTAATTGTTTTACAGGGAGGGGCACTAATCCTCCACCAACCCCACTTTGACACGTAGGGATGCCAACAGCATCTGGTGTTCCCAGGCGGTCACCCATCCAAGTGCTAACCAGACCCAACGTCTCTTACTCTTGACTTTTCATTTTCATGCCACACCATAGTCTCACATCCATATGTTGAAGCTGGCACTAACACTCCTTCATGTAAGCCTCGTGCAGCTGCAACACTCAAGCCTCTGGTTCTTTTCAATGCCTTTATTGCATCAGTTACTTTTCTTCCTTGTGTCACTCTACTTTCAACTTCTTTTGCACATTTTCCTCTCTTTTCTATCACAGTACCCAGGTATTTGAACTCTCTCACCAATTCCAGTCTCTCTCCATTCACTGTAACATCACACTGGGAGTCACCTTCTCTCTCAATCACCATCACTTTACTCGTTTCTACATTTTCTCACAAGGCACAATGCTTACAGTCATCAGCAAAACTCTGCACTAGCCTACCAAGTTCTTGTCCGGTACCGTACTTGCAAGCAGTAGTGCATCATCAGCATACGACAAATCCATCACTGTTCATTACCAACGCCATCCCTCTCTCCATTACTCATTTTTCTAATTCTCTCATCACCCCATCCATATATATATTGAATAACCATGGGGACATCGCACAACCTTGTCGTACATCCACACGGATTGTGAACCATTCACTTAGATGCCCATTAACCCTTACACATATAAAAACTCTTGATGCCACCTAGCAGCTTACCATCTACACCGTACACGCGCAGAACTTTCCACAATCCTTCTCTGTCCACTTTGTCATATGCTGTTTCCAGATCCATGAATGCCATAAACACCTCATGGTCCTTCTCACAAACCTTCTCTGTTATCTGTCTCTGCAAATATTTGATCCACACATTCTCTGCCATTCCTAAAGCCACCCTGTTCATCACTCACTAGGACTCCTGATATCTCTTACTTTCTCCATAATAATTCTTCCATATACCTTCCCTACCACACTCAATAAACTCTTCCATATACCTTCCCTACCACACTCAATAAACTTATGCCACAATAATTCTTGCACTCACTTTGCTCACCTTTATTTTTGTACAGGAGTACAGTCACAGTCTTTTTCCACTCTGCTGGCACAGTTTCACTCATCCATGCCTTCTTACGTATCTCCAACAAGCACACTCTCTCCACTACACTTAAGCATCACTGCATACACCTCATCAACCCCATCTGCTTTCCCATTTTTCAGCTGCTTCACAGCGCTCTTCAGCTGTACGAGTGTCACGTCTCCTGGCACTGCATTCCTTCTCTGCACACCCCCAGAACCAATCATGTTTATGGCTGCTCTGCTTTCTCTATTCCCATTCATCAGGTTTTCTAAATATTCTTTCCATGTGGTCCTTACTTCATCCCCATGGGCTAATGATCTACCACCTACATCCTTCACAGCATCACATTTCTTTCCGCTTTCATTTCTACATTTCCGCACCTCTTTCCAGAATAACTTCCTATTTTCAGAGTAGTTCGCATTCATTTTTCTTCCTAGATCATCATTTACCTCCTTCTTTTTGCTTTTCACTAGTCTCTTTACGTGCTTCTTGCTCTCAATATATTCAGCTCTTATTTCATCTGAACCCCTGCCCTGTAACCACTTAGCCACTTCTTCCTCTTTTCCTCCACCGCTGTCCTAACTTCCTCATCCCACCATCCCGTACCTTTCTTCTTTGTTGTTACTCTTGCCACACCACACACTGCTTTAGCATTCCTAACTAAGCAGTCCCTATATGCATTCCACAGTCTGTCCAGATCCATTTCATTCCAATTCACTGAATCTAACTCGTCCTCTACTTTGGTCCTGTAATCATCTGCCATTTCTTTGATCCTCAGCTTCTCAACTTTCAGTCTTTTTCCCTGACTGCTCCTCTCTCTCCTGATCCACCTCACTCCTCTCAGCTTGATCTTGCATACCACAATCATATGATCTGATAGACCTCCACATCGTCCTCTCACAGCCCTAATATCAGCAACAATTCCCATCATTGACCTCTCTGCGAGCACGTAATCAGTCAGGCTTCTTTCAACATGATCCCCGTTCCCTCTATACCATGTATATGTATGTGCATTATTGTATTTGAAATACAAGTTACAAATGCACAACTTCCTCTCCTGACACATATCCTTTAATCGATTCCTATTATAATTTTCTCTTGGTACTCCATAACAACCCATTATGTCATCCTCAGGACCAGTGCCTGCTCTTCCATTCATATCCCCCATTATGATCACTTTATAGCTCCAGGGTATTTCTCCCACTACTTCATCCAGCTCATCCCAAAACTTGTCTTTCTCTCTCTCACTCCCGTCCTCACATGGTGCATATGCTAAAATCACTGCCACTTTCACCTTCTCAAACTTGAACTTGACCTACATACACCTTGAGCTGACACATTTGCAGTCTCTCATTCCACTCTGCCACACCTCATTCATCAACAAAGCAACTCCTTCCTTGCATCTTCCTTGCCCGTTCATTCCTGATCTTACACATTTCACACCCTCCCACTCCTCCACTTCACACCCTTTCGTCTTTGTTTCACACACTGCCATCACGTCATATCTTGCACTCAACTACATTCACCACTTCCACCCTCTTGCTCTCCTCTTTCACACCTCTCACATTCCACATGGCCATGCAAATCCGCCCATTTGGTTGGGGCCCTGGGCAGGTATTGGATCCTCCGAGGCTCTCTGAAACGACTGCCATGATTAAGTGATTTTGGATAGGGGAATCAGGGAGACAGTTAACCTTGCCAGAAACCCTGGTTATATGGTTACCACCCAGCTTAGTAAATGGTTTCCTGGGTACCGGAAACCATTTGGCTTGTCACTCAGTGTAGAGATCATATGGCATCTCTGTGTTGAGTGAGTGCATGATGGGCGTCCCCATCCACCTCTACAACAGGTGCGTAGCACCCATCTAGCAACAACCTCTCACCCCGTCTCTTTCCAGGTCTCTAATGCACGAGTTAATTGTTACTCCCAGTCCTTCATTTATGCAACAGGCCCTATTAACCTAACATAATATGACCAAATGTAAACTAACACAGTCTAACCTAACACAGTGAATGGTTAGCGGATGAATAAGTTTCGGGTCTTAATTGACCCTCTGCCCTGTGTAGGATGTATAATTAACCCTCCTCCACCTACTGGCTCCCTTCAACCTCTGCTCTTCACTGCACTGTTGGATCTTTATCGCTTGTCTATCGCTACTTCAATGGTCACTGCTCTTCTGAACTATCTGCTTGCATCCCTCCACCTGTACGACGGGCGCGTAGTACTCATCTTGCAACAGACTCTCATTCTGTTTCTGTCCAACTCTCTAATGCAAGAGTTAACTGTTACTCAGAGTCCTTCATTTATGCAACAGGTCATCTCTTGAACTGTCTCGCTCTGTCTATATTGCTTCCTATGATCTCCATCTTTCAGACGCAGTGTGTCCAGGCATCTCAAAGTGATTGGATCTTGAATTTGGCTCTCTCTTGTATTGTTTTTGTCTTTTTCTTGGAAGGAACAGTATGTGGGCTCCTGGTTTTTGGTTCCTTCTTCCTAGCAAAAAAAACAGCAACAACAAACCTAACTTTGTGCTCTTGAGTAACATGTTATTTTTGCAGGATGTGGGTGTCCGGAATGAATTATACAATCTTTAGTAACATAAATGATACTGGCAATTCTCCAGAATCTGGACATCATAAATGGATTTACTATCTATCTATCTATCCATCTATGGCCCGATGCTCTAATCCCGCAGAGGATGGCCGCAGACAAAACGCCTCCAAGTCTCTCTGTCACCCACTATTTGACTACCCTCCCCCCAACTCACCCCCCCTCCCTCATATACCTCTCAACTCCATCCCTCCACCTCATCCTCGGTCTACCCCTCCCTCTCCCTCCCTCCACCTCACCTATATACACCCTCTTAGTCAGTCTTTCATTCTCCATTCTCTCCACATGTCCAAACCACCTCAGTGTATTTTGCCTAATCTTCTCAACCACATCCACTTCCACCCCACAACGTTCCTTCACTTCTTCATTCATCATGGATTTACAATTACTGTATATATATATATATATATACTGTATATATATATATATATCTATCTATCTATCTATTGCCAGACGCCTCAATCCCGTTTGGGGTGGCCACAAACAAATCGCCTCCAAGTCGCCCTGTCCCCCGCCATTTCACTACCCTGCTCCCAACTCACACCCCCCTCTCTCATATACCTCTCCACCCCATCCCTCCATCTCATCCTCGGTCTCCCCCTCCCTCTTCCACCCTCCACCTCGCTCACATACACTCTCTTCGTCAGTCTTTCACCCTCCATCCTCTCCACATGGCCAAACCACCTCAGTGTGTTCCTCACAACGCTTCCTATCACATCCACATCAACACCACAACGCTCCTTTATATCCTCATTCGTCAGCCTGTCTCTCCACGTGACTCCACAAGCTCCTCTTAAATAACTCATTTCCACTGCTCTCACTCTTGACTTGTGTCCTTCCAACAACGTCCAAGCTTCACTTCCGTACGTTAGAGTTGGTATCACAATACTGTCATTTAGTAACTTTTTTACTTCCATGCTCACTTCCCTGTTTCTTATCACTGCTGGTTAGGGTGGTTATGGCCATGTATGTGGGTGCTCACACCCAGGTGAGAGTGAATGGAGATTTGAGTGATGAGTTTTCCGTGAATGTTGGTGTGCATCAGGGGTCAGTCTTGAGTCCCATGTTGTTTATCACGGTACTTGAAGCCCTTTCACGTGACTTTAGAAACGGACTCCCGTGGGAGTTGTTGTATGCTGATGATTTGGTGTTGATTGCAGAGAATGAAAGGGAGGCGGAGGAAAGGTTTAGGAAGTGGAGAGATGGTATGGGGCAAAAGGGTTTAAGGGTAAATACAGATAAAACAAAGGTGATGATATCTAGGGTTGGTGGCAGTACTGTCAAAGACGAGGGAGAGTGGCCATGTGCAGTTTGCCACAAGTGCGTGGGAAGTAATTCCATCTTGTGCGGTGTTTGTGATAAATGGGTACATAAGAGATGTAGTGGTATCAGAGGTAGACTGCGAGATAATGCTGATTTTATGTGTACGGCGTGCCGGGGTAAGCAGGTGGAGATTGTCAGACGTGAAAGGATTGAACTTGCTGGTGAATCTCTTGAGTGTGTGGAAGAGTTTTGTTATTTGGGAGACATGTTGTGTGCTGGAGGTGGGGCTGGAGCTAGCTCTGTGGCTAGGGTGAGAAGTGTTTGGAAGAAGTTCAGGGAGCTCTTGCCTCTCCTGACATTGAGAGGGCTCTTCCTATGTGCTAAAGGGTCTTTGTATGCAGCATGTGTTAGGAATGTAATGCTGTATGGTAGTGAGACCTGGGCAGTAAAGGAGGAGGATATTTGCCGGCTCAGACGTACAGAAATGACAATGATTAGGTGGATGTGCAGTGCGTCCCTGCGTCCAAGGCCTGGAGGGGCTGGGTTCACATATTTCTTGTAAGATCTCAGAATTAAATTCTCCTCCATTATCACTTATTAGTACCTTTGGGGTAGTAAAGCGACATATTACATTATCTGTTATTGCCTTTGCTACTGTCTCTGCTGTTTTATCTTTAATTGGAGCTAAAATGACATAACGAGAAAAATGATCCGTTGCTACGAATAAGTATAGGTTATTATTGTATGATAATGGCATCTTGAGTAAATCAACAGCGACAACGTCCCATGGTTGATGTGGTACAGGGTAATTACCCATCGGTGCAGGTGTGTTTCGCACATGATTCGCATCTGTCTATATGATTGTTTATATCTTTTCGTAATGAAGGCCAGTAATGTAACAGCTGGGCTTGGTTGAATGTCTTATCCTTTCCAGGATGTCCTGTATGTGGGCTGTCGTGTATCATTCGTAATACTTGGGGTATCATGTCATTAGGTACTACCAACTGGTTAGTATTTCTTTGGCGTTTTGGTTGTTTAGAGTTAATCTTGTATAATGTATTATTGACCATTGCCAACGGCCATGCCACGTTGAGTACACCGCTTCCCGTCCGATCAGCGAAGTTAAGCAACGTTGGGTCTGGTTAGTACTTGGATGGGTGACCACCTGGGAACACCAGATGCTGTTGGCATCCCTACGTGTCAAGTGGGGTTGGTGGAGGATTAGTGCCCCTCCCTGTAAAACAATTAACTCTAAGCCCTTGACCACCCCGTTTGGGATACATGGCGTCTGGCAATGGATGGACCATTGTGAATTGTTCGAGTGGGACATGCAGTTTGGGTAATTGTATGTCATCTCCACTTTCTAACTTGTATATAACTTTAGACCATATTGGGTCAAGTCTTTGTGCCTTTGCGATATCCTCGTGGTTTGGGATATTTCCTTTGAGATCTAACACCGCGACCTGAATTGTGTTCGGGTTCCTAGATAATGCGTCAGCTACTATGTTCATTTTACCTTGTATATAATGAATTTGTACATTGTAGTTTTCAACTGTACATTTCCATCTTGCTCTCCTCCCAGAAAGGAGTTTTTCTTTAAACATACCCACCAGTGGTTTATGGTCGGTGAATAAGTGGATTTCGTAACCATATACCAAATCTCGAAACTTTTGTAATGCAAAAACCACTGCAAGTGCCTCTAAGTCTGTAGTGCAATAATTTTTCTCTGCACCTCTTGTTTGTCTGCTGGCAAATGCAATTGGTTGATTTTTTCCTCTTTTATCTTCCTGCATCAGTACAGCCCCTAATCCTTTAAATGATGCATCTGTACAAATAAGAAATGATTTTGTGTAATCTGGATATGCTAAACAAGGTGCATTTGTTAGTTTAATTTGTAGATTGTTAAATGCCCTTTTTTGTTCTTCTTCCCATTAGAATACAGCATCTTTTTTGAGTAGTTGGAATAGAGGAAGGGCTATATGAGAGAACTGTGGTACGAATGACCTATAGTACCCAGCCAAACCTAAAAATTGTCTAACTTCGTCAGTCGTAGTGGGTTCAGGAAAATCTCTCACTGCCTGTATTTTGTCATCAGTGGTGTGAATACCATCAGAACTTAATTTGTGGCCTAAGAAATTTATTTCCTTAAAGCAAAATTTGCATTTGGAAAGTTTAATTTTTAAACCAGCATCACTAAGCTTTTGTAAGAGTAAGTCTAATTTCCTGAGATGATCCTTAATATTCTTTGTTGTGATTATAATATCGTCAAGATAAACAAATATTCCTTGTCCTAAAATTCCGGACAATATGTAATTCATAAGACGCTGGAATGTGCATGGGGCTGTCCTCAGTCCCATTGGCATTCTTGTATATTGATAATGGCCTTTGTTTGTTGAAAAGGCAGTGTATTTACATGACTCCTTCGATACTGGAATCTGATAATAGCCGTTTAGGAGATCGATGGTCGAGAATATATTATTCTCAGGACCAATATTCTGTAGAACGTCGCTTAGCAATGGCATGGGAAATCTGTCTGGGATTGTGTGATTATTTAGTTTACGGTAATCTACTACCGCACGCATTTCTCAATTTCGTTTGGGCACGAAGAATAATGGGGCATTCCACGGGGAGACTGAAGGCTCAATAATTCCAAGTTTTAACATTTCATCGACATACTGATTTGCAAGTTTACGTTGGGAGTGTGGTATGCGGTAGGCTGGTACGAAAATTGATGGTGTTTCTGGGTGCACATTAATCATGTGATTAATCAAGTTAGTACACCCTAATTGTTCTCCGGGCAATGCTACGGTGTCCCTGTGTGTTTCTAGCAGGGTTAACAAATCATTTTCTTCATCAAATTCACCTGAGTGAATTAAATTCTCTTTTATTCTTTCTCTATCCGTAGATTTTATCTCACTTGTCACTCCAGCTATAACTATTTCCTTCACAGGGACAGGACATTTTTCAATATTAACTATGCAAGTACCCTTTTTCAACTGAACTTCCCCATTCATGTGATTAATTATGAATATCTGAGTTTGCCCTTCGTCGTTCGTATGACATATCGGTAATGCGTTTTCTACTGACAATCCCTTTACTTTACATAATTCTTCTAAGACAAGAACAGTACTATTCCGTAATTTGCTCTTTATGGTAACTTTCATGTAGGAATTAGGTGGTATAACTAAATCATTAGTGAGATGGGCTGGAAAAATTGATAAATCAGTACTGTTATCTGGGTCACTAATTCTGAAGGATGGGGTTGGTGGTGGGAGTGGATCTATACACTCATCTGTTTGTGTATACTGTATTTGTTTAAGCCTTTAATATTACCAATTCTTTTTGGCTCTCTTTTACCAATCAGTGAGGGCTCTGAAGGTATTTCCTCTATGAATTCATTGTCAAAGTCTATTCCATTCATTTGTGGGAGTATGGTTATGTTCTCAGCTCTCATGGATCTTAAGCCCAGTAACATATGAGCTTTAATTGCTAAGTTTTCAATGATATAGAAAAATGCAGAGAATGGTCTTGTAGTCTGTGTGAAACTGATATTTAATCTTATCATACCTTTCACTGTAATTTGTTGTCCATCTACCGTATATAAATCTAAATCAGCTTCATCCAGAAAAGTTACTTTCTTTTTATTTTTAAGAATTCTATTTAGTTCATCATGTATTATTAAGTTCACTGGAGAGCCTGTATCTAAAAATAAGGAAACGTTTTGATCCTCACATACAGCTGGTATCAAGATACACTCATTTCCCAACATGCCTCCCATGTGAATTTTAGACTTGTTTTTCTTTACATTTGTTCGTTTTTTGTCATGACTTGGTCTTCCCCCGATTTGAACATAGACACAATTTTTTCTACTGTTTTGCAGTTACTGGTCCAGTGCCCTTGGTTATCTATGATGCCTATAGTAAGGACCAAATCCTTGTGTCTTTTGTCTATCCTCTTTTGCTTTGATAAAGCATTCATACCTTGTGTGTCCTGGTTTTGCACAATAATGACATAGAATGGACCTATCCCTTGACTGTGACCTACGATGTGATTTCCCATAAGTAGTGTTGTTTATAGCGCGAGACCTGCTCGGGCTGCGCGAAAACTTATGAAACTGCCTGTAGCATGGCGTCTGTGATCGAGGCCTTGTCATGTTTGGTTGTTTGGTCTGCCTGCTTTCGGGTCGCGATCGATTTTGTTCTCTGTTTGGGGTCGGTGTAGATGTTTTCACAGTTGATACTGTCTCAGGTACCCTCATTCTACCAGAATGTGCATGTGTATCGACCATACCTGCTTTACTGCACTGCATCTCTACCTCGTTCATTAAGTCTAGCAAGCACATTCCTGGGGTGTACGCGATCGTCTTGGCAATCTTAAGGGTCCTATCAGGTAATTTACACAAGGCAGCTACATAACCAATGATGTCCATGACGAGGTCTGGGGACATCTTTCCATCATCTGTTATCCAATTTGAGTTTTCCAAAGTAACTAACAATGTTCTTTTGATTGTGGAGACATCAGCAGTTGTTTCACTGAGCACATGGTTTGTAGTGTGCTCCCTTACAAGCTCTACAATTTTATGTAATTCTGGAATTATACCTGGCAAGAAGTTCATACCTCCAGAAAATTTCTTCCAAAATTCAGTATTAAATTCATCATATGTCCTAGCCTTATGGAGCTTATCTGAGCGCAGTAAACTGCTTGCTGGACATCTTTCCTGGCTTATGCAAGATGAAAAAATAGCAATTTTCTCTTGTTCATCTAGTATGTGGCGCTTGATGAACATTTGTTCGCACTGACTGACTAATGAAATGACATCAATGCGATCTTTGTCTGTGCCAGAGAATTTTGGGGCAGTTTTATCCTCGTGATACACAAACACTTGAGGTGTGGTTGTTAGATCAGCGGTATTTGTTTCTTGATTCATTTTCACTGTTTGCTCTGTTAATTCAACTTGGACTTGTTTATTGTTGTGTGAGGGAATGGTGGAATATGTACGACCGGACCGGTGAACCCTGTTAAGTATATTGGCATACGTGTGCAAGTCAGCGACAAAGTCAGCACTTGCTACGTCAGAGGGGGTTTCCCAGTCATCATCTGAAACTGCCGTATTTGTTTCTTTGTCTTTAGTTTGTGGTGAGGTTTGTACAAGGGGTGGGTTGCCTTGATGCTCTCTTAATTGTGAGTCTGTTGTTGTGGCAAATTGTGTCATCTGGTATTAACGTGGGTGGTGGCGAAAATATTCCTGTCATTAAGATATGGTGTTATGAAATACCGTACGCCTTTTGTTTATTTATGTCCTAACAAAATAGATGAGTAAATAAGTTGAAATAAATGATAGTGAGTGTATAAGTGTATATATGGAAATAAGTGTATATATGGAAATAAGTAAAAAAAGTTGAATATAGCTAATTTTAGCACTGAGAAGAAATGAGTAAGTATAATTTTACCCACTTGATACAGATCGTAGAGGTGTGTTGATACAAAAGTCAATCTCGGAAAAAAAATGCAGGTTTGATTGAAGATCTCTTGATAATTCTAGTGCTGTGTTGATGGACAACATTACTTAGGAAATTCCATGGCCTGGTGCTTGTGGTGGTTAACAGCTGTCCCAGGCAAACCTCAGCATAGAATGTCGAATTTCCAACTCAACTGTGGAAATAAATGAGTATGAGTAGGAGCTATGTGAATAATGAGTAATGAGTAGTGGGTGAGAAGTGCCTGGTGTCAGTCACACGTTGCTTGGCGTGGCAGACTCGCGTTGTGATGTCATCTCAGCACATGGTGACGTCGGCTTCCCACACTGGTAGCTGTGGTGAATACTGAGTAGCGATGCTTAAGCTGGGTGAGGAAAGGTGAGTAAGTCGCGTTATAAATGTGGCTCTGGTGTTTTGCTGCTTGTCTTGACCTCTGCGTCAGCGAGGGAGGTTGGGTGGAAGAGAGTGGTAAGGGTTAGTTAGCTTGTTGCTTTAATATTTCCTTTTCTTTACTTGCTTTGTTTTTTATTCTTCTTGCTGCTGCTTGAAGTTACGTGAAGATTATAGAGTTGTTTTGTAGACTTGTAGGCTATTTGCATTGTAGGCTGGACATTGTAGGAATTCACTGTAGAACTGAAGTTAATCTTGTAGAGTGTCGCCTGCTTTTGTAGAAATTCACTGTTGATTCGAAGACGAGGTGCGTTCTTTTCGCTGCTACCAAATGTCATAAAAAGACTTTGTAGTTACTTGTAGAGAAGTTATATATATTAGACTTGTGGACGAGCGGTTGTTATACTTGAGTTGTTTGTAAGTAGATAATCTTGGTTCCCATTTGTCATGCAATGACAGGAGAGATAAAGAAGAGTATGGGACTATTTTTATTTGTCTTGGAAATATTAACAAGTCTCTCACACACGAGTGAGTATAAGTAGAGTCCCTGTCTCTCTGTCTCGCTCTCTCTCTCTCTCTCTTCCAAGTTGCTAAGCCTTTCTCCCCACTACCTGCCGATTCTATGGCCTCTCTTCTTCTGAGCTCTCTTTCCTAAATTCTGGTGAAACAGGGGTCGTGTCACATGTGTTCACTGTGGTTGGAAAGTTCTAGAAGCCTGTGTGTGAGTATGTGTGTATGTGTGTGTATGGTCACTAGGCTTTGTTCACCTGCTGTTTCGCTGACAAACTAATTGCATCATCTCCTGACTTGCTACTTCCTAATCTGTCGTCAGCTTTTCCTCAGTTTAACTTGCAAGATCATTTCCCATTCCCAGGCTCGCATAGAGCTGTCTATCTGTCTATTTATCTATCTATCTATTATGATTTGTAAATATAATATGGACTCATAACAGTGGCACGAAAGACAAAAGCATACATTGAATGGATGAGAAATAGGGGTGTGGAAGAATTTGAGAGGCGGAAGAGAGAGTTATATTTAGAAAGGAAGAGAGAGGTGAAAAGATTATTGAGAGAAAGTATGAATAGAGTGGATGAGGAATTTGGAAGGAATTTGAGTGTAAAGTGGAGGGACTGTAAGAAAATGTTCTGGAAAGAGGTGAAGAGAGTAAGACAGGGTGGCAGTGAAGTTAGCAGGGGAGTGAAAGATAAAAATGGTATATTACAAGTGGATAAGGGAGAAAAAGTGAGCAGATGGAGAGAACACTTTAAGGAATCGTTGAACATAGAGGATGGATGTAATGGTTTTCTTGGTGTTGAAAATTATTTTGGATAATCCTACATATGTTTTGATACCAAAATATGGCAGAATGACCGGAAAACACTGCCAAAATAAGGAGGGGTACTGTACGTGCAGTAGTGTTTAGGTAGGACGTTTTTGGTTTTCAGTGGTTTTTCTGCATGGTTTTCTTGGTGTTTACCATTTCTTTGGATATTCCTATGTGTGTTTTGATGTCTAAATATACCTGAATGACCAAAAAAAATTGCCAAATTAAGCATAGATACTGTACAAATAGGATAGGTATAGGTTGGAGGTGGGTATAGGTAGGGTCTGGGTATGGTATGGGAATAGTGTTCATTATACGCATGTTGCCACTTCCTGGACATGCCTTTGGCTCTATTATGTCCGGATAAATGAGGGATTACTGTGTATCAAGTAAAAGTAGCAGTCAGAGAAAATACAATATATAGATTTGCTTCACTTTGTTACCAGAAATATGCTGGCACCCACAGGCTGGTCACCTGGAGCAAATGGCGATTCATGTCAATGCTACCAACCGTCTGTGTAACAGAAAGCAGAGCACACCAAAACTTGAGCCTTTCAGCACATGTTTTCACCAACTTTCACAACACGGCTTTTGTCTTTGTACAGTCTGTTTATTATATTTTTCTCATCATCATCATCATCATCATCCAATCTTATGTTGCCCCATGAGGAACATAGGAGCCCGGGGCTAGGTAAGTTGGTCTTGACATTTAAGATGAGAGTGTCCAGCCTCACTCATCCCTGAGTGACATTATGTGAGCAGTAAACCCCAACCATCCCTTGGATATAAACCTTCGCTGGCTCAATCCAATTGGAGTGCCTTAACCCGCCCCGTCCCGTCGACGTATGGGTACGTTGCAACGATTTGCATTTGCCAGTCCCGGCGACGTACCAGTACGTCGTGCAATTGCAAGGTCCCTAATTTGCACAATTTTCAACTTTCGCGCGTGATTTTTCGTATGTATACATGGGAGATGGGTGAGAGCTAGGAGGGTTAGGTGTGGCAGGGAGGTTTTGAAAGTGAGTGAGTTGGATAAAAGAGAGAAAAAGATAGAGTATCAGGAGAAATTGAAAGATGAGTGGAACGCAGTGAAAGATCGGGAAAATGGCAGCGTGGAGGAGGAATGGCAGTTGTTTAAGAGTGCTGTGGTGGGGCATGCAGAAGAGGTATGTGGTGTGAGACGTGTGGGTGGTGGTGTAAGAAAAGGAAGTGAATGGTGGTGCGAGGAAGTAAGTATGGCTGTGGCTGAGAAGAGACGGGCATATGAAGTGTGGCTGCAGAGAAAGGATGAGATGTCATATGAAAGGTATAAGGAAAAGAGGAATAGAGCGAGAAGGGCTGTGCGTGATGCTAAAGTGGCAGCAGATGAGAGGTGGGGTAGGCGGCTGACAGAGAATTTTCAACAGAATAAGAAAATGTTTTGGAAGGAGGTGAAAAGGGTGCGAAAGGGAGAATCTGGGAAGGAAGAAACGAGTAAAAGCAGAGGATGGAAGGATGTTAATTGAGATGGATGCAGTAAGGAAGAGATGGGCAGCAGTATTTTGAAAGATTGTTAAATGTAGAGGAGGAAAGGGTGGCTGAGATTGTGGCGGATGGAAGGGTGCAAGGAATAAATGTGTTGGGAGAGTTGAATGATTCTTTGATCACGAAGGAAGAAGTGGAGAAGGCAGTAAAGGATATGAAAACAGGGAAAGCTGCAGGTATGGATGGGTGTGCTGTGGAATGCCTGAAGAGGTGGGTGGAGTGACTATTGTTGACTGGTTATTAAAGATTGTTGAATGTGTGCTTTGAGAAAGGCATGGTGCCAATTGACTGGGCAAGTGCTTGTGTGGTCCCGTTGTATAAAGGCAAAGGGTGATAAGTATGAATGTACTAGCTTTAGGGGTATAAGTCTGTTGAGTGTTGTAGGTAAAGTGTATGGTAGAGTGTTAATTATGAGAGTTAGAGAGGGTACAGAGGAGTAATTAGTGATGAGCAGTGTGGCTTTAGGAGAGGGAGGGGATGCGTTGATCAGGTGTTTGCTGTGAGACAAGTGTGTGAAAAGTATTTAGCGAAAGGCAAGGATGTGTTCTGGGCATTTATGGATTTAGAGAAAGCGTATGATAGAATTGATAGGGAGGCTTTGTGGACTGTTTTAAGATTGTATGGACTTGATGGTAGGTTACTAAAAGGGGTGAAAAGTTTTTATATAAATAGTAGAGCGTGTGTAAGAGTGGGAAATGCTGTGAGTGATTGGTTTCCTGTGAGAGTGGGGCTGCGACAGGGATGTGTGATGTCGCCTTGGTTGTTTTAATATTTACATGGATGGTGTTGTAAGGGAGGTGAATGCAAGAGTTTTAGGTGGTCTGAGTCTGGTAAATGTTGATGGAGGAGAGTGGAATCTGAAGCAGCTGCTGTTTGCAGATGATACTGCACTGGTGACTGATTCAGAGGAGAGATTGAGACAGTTGGTAGAGGAGTTTGGAAGAGGTGTGTGAAAGAAGGAAATTGAAAGTAAATGAGAATAAGAGTAAAGTGATGAAGTGTACGAGGTTGATAGATGGTAGGGGGATGAATATAGTTTTGAATGGTGAGTTGCTTGAGGAGGTAGATTGTTTTAAATATCTAGGGTCACATGTTGCTGTGGATGGAAGAAATAGATGCAGAAGTGAAGTTTAGAATAAATGAAGTAGGAAAGGTGCTGGGAGGAATGAAAAAAGTGTTTAAATGTCGTTCGCTTAGAATGGATGTAAAGAGAAGGCTGTATGAGGGTGTTGTGGTACCGACTGCATTATATGGGGCTGAAACATGGAATGTGGGTGTAGCAGAGAGGGAAAAGTTTGAATGTAATGGAGATGAGATGTCTGAGGGAGTATGTGTGGAGTGACGCGTTATGGATCGAGTGCGAAATGATGAAGTGCGAAGGAGAACTGGAGTCGTTTGGGAGATGGCTGGGAGAGTTTAGCAGAGGGTGTTGCAATGGTTTGGGCATATGGAGAGAATGGATAATTTACGATTGGTGGAAAAGATAACTTGAGATCTGATGTGAGAGGAGTAAGGCTGAGAGGGGAGACCACGAATAGGATGGATGGACAGTGTGAAGAGAGCGCTGGATGCGAGAGGGATGTCTGTTGAGCAAGGAAGAGTGGCTGTGCGTGACAGAAATAAATGGAGAGAAATTGTGAATGAATAAGTGATGACGCAGCCCTGAGGGGATATTCTCCCGCATTTGGTCTGATCAGCTAGTCAGGTCAGGTGCGGGTAAGGGGATGGGTCTGTTATGATGTGGCAGGGGTAAACCAGTTCTGCTGTCGGGCCCTGCTGCGGATGTCACTGATTGCATTGCGCAGTTGACCCTTGTGCGGTGTGATGCGGTGAGGATCTGTCCGTTCTCCCCTTTGGGGCTAAGATGCGAATGAATGTGTTTGAATGGATGAGTAAATGGAGAGTGAGTCGTCCTGTCTCGGCTACCTCCCTTTCCTTGGGGGAAGCAGCCTAGGTATATAGATAGATAGATACACGGGACACCTTCCTCTATTCCTCTACAAGATGCCAAGCAGGGACAATGCCTTACACCGCATAACCTCCCCCCTCCCCCCCTCACGCCATTGTCTTGGCAAAGGACCTGTTACCAGTGACCTGGCTAGTAAAGATATTCAGGGCCAAAGTGATTCCCCAATCGATGACAATGTGGAGGACAATGTTTACATAGCATTAGAAGAAGAAACAGCCAGAAATAATGATCAGGTAATGTGGTAAAAAAAGGTCAGGTATGGTGATTAGTTAGTGAGTGAAACAATGCTTATAATGCCTTTATTACTGCTTGAAAATCAATATACTCTCATACTACATATACATTCGTACCAAGTAAATAAATAAATACCGTTTATGAGTGGATAAAATAGTTACCCTCCCATAGAACTCGTTTTCTTTGGTGCCAGCATGTTAGAAAACCCACTCAGGTAAGGAGGAACTCCTACCTGGATTGGGTACTTTAAACCTCAGATGAGCGATTTCTCTATGAATTTTCGATGTTTCTCACCAAAAGCGAAGGTTTTAGCCAAAAAAAAAAATTTCGAAAATACCTCGGGACTGGGGGATGTCGGAGGTGCGGAAAACCTCGGGACATGACGGGTTAATTACCCACTAAACCACCAGGCACCAAAATTTGGTTATATGATTACCACTCAGAATAGTAAATGGTTTCCTGGTGTACAGGAAATCATTTGGCTTGTCACTCATTGTAGAGTCACCCACATTCAGAAGGAAGTGGAAAGAATGAAGGAAAGAGAGACAGAAGAGGGAGTGTAAAGTCACCCGTAGGCAGAAGGACGATGAAAGAATGAAGGAAAGAAAGACAGGATAGGATGAAGGAGAGGAAAAGGCAGACACCTGAGGGCAGCACTACATCGAGTGGGTGGATGGTGAGCGCCCCCACCTCTTCTGTTTAATTAAATTTCTTGTAAGAAATTTGATTTTTATTTTCTGATGTGTCTGACTTTGGTCATAAGCTTCACAGCCCTTTCCCTGAGGCCCAGCAGTCCACCTACATATATATTTATCTGTTTTATTTAAATTTCATTTAAGAAATTCAATTTTTTTTTTCTAAGATGTCTGGCTGGGCATAGGCTTCACAGCCCATTCCCTGAAGCCTAGCAGCCCTCCTATGTACCACACACTTCCACATGTCACCAAGTCAGTGCGAGCACAGAACAGTCCATATTGAATACAGTACTTGCTAGGGCTGTCGCATACAGGACTGGTGTGTTGGTATTAGTGGAGGTGTATTTACGGCAAGTTGGTAGGTCTTATGGTTGTTGTTGTCGATCATCTCTGGTCTGTGTGGCTGGGCAGGCCCATGAATCACAGGCAGACAACTGCCCCTGCAAGGGTGTCCCATGCAGTGAACCAATGTTTCCTTGGGGTTGACAGTGAGGTGCTGGGAAAAGTGTGGAAGTTTAGATCAGTAAAGTCTGCATGATCGAAGTTCAGATCCATAAACTGTTCCCTTTCTCAGCCAGTGTTCAAACCTTGGTCCACTGGGACAGCAAGACACCTTTTTACTGACTCAGCAAATAAATGGATTTTGATTGTCAGTTATAAGAGACTTCTATCATATTCCTGTACCATCACTGCCATGTCACAAAAGAGATGAAGAACACAAAGTACTATACCAGTATAGTATTTACAGTACTTTCTTATCTTTCTTACTTGCTGCATTACTTGTGTATTGTATTTCATGTAATGTATACCACCCGTATCTTATATCTTTCTAGGATATTCTGAAAACCACAAGATGAAGCATATCCGCCGAAGTTTCATTGACACACTGCGACTTCACGTGAAGGGTGGCGCAGGGGGGATGGGGTTCCCTCGCTTTGGTGGTGCTGGAGGCAAGGGTGGAGATGTATATGTGGAAGCTAGGGAAGGTAATGCAGTTTTCAGCTATGAGGTTTTACTGTACAGTACACTACTACGCCTTGGGTTTCAGTAAACAGAACCAGTAACTATTGCTTTATCAATTTCTTTGCCATCTCTCAGTCTGTTTACTTATATACAGAGTGTCTCAAGACTTCTATCTATGTATATATTGCCAGATGCCTTAATCCCATAAAAGGTGGCCACAAACAAATCTCCTCCATGTCGCCCTGTCCCCCGCCATTTTGCTGCTCTCCTTCCAACTCACACCCCTCTAATATACCTCTCCACTCCATCCCTCCATCTCATTGTTGGACTCCACCTCACAAACATACACTCTCCTTGTTAGTCTCTCACTCTCCATCCTCTCCATATGGCCAAACCACCTCAGTGTATTTCTTCTACACTTTCTATCACATCCCCATCCACACCACAATGCTCCTTCACTTCCTCATTTGTCAGTTTGTCTCTCCATGTAACTCCACATACTCCTGTCAGATAACTCGTTTCCACTGCTTTCACTCTTGACTAGTGTCCTTCCAACAAGGTCCAAGCTTCGCTTTCATATGTTAGAGTTGGTATCACAAGACCATCCTGCAATGATTTTTTTATTTCTATGCTCACTTTCCTGTTTCTTATAACTGCTTTAAAAAAAACAGCAACCTTTCTTCCTTGTTGTACCCTTTCAAGCACTTCATCCTCCAAACGTCCATCATTACTCATCGCACTCCCCAGGCACTTAAATGCACTCACATTTTCAATTTCCTCATCATCCAGCCTCACTGTACACTTGAACACAGGTTTCCCTGTTACATCTCGCTCTGAGGGAACAAATCCATTTTTTTAAAATTTATTTATTTATTTATTTTTGCATCCTTACTATGTGGCGAGTACCTGTGTCTAGCCCTACCCCAAACCCCTTACCTCCCTTGCCACGTCCACCTTATACACACTAGCACACACTGTCAATCTGGCTACCAAATTAGTTTTTTTTAATGTGATTATGCGAATACGAAGGATGTTTTTTATAGTTATGCATATGAAAGAATGTGATACAGATCTGTCTATCTATCTATCTACTGCCAGATGCCTTAATCCCATACGGGGTGGCCACAAACAAATCGCCTCCATGTCACCCTGTCCCCCACCATTTCACTGCCCTGCTCCCAATTCACACACACCCTCTCTTATATACCACTCCACTCCATCCCTCCATCTCATCCTTGGCCTTCCCCTCCTTCTCTCCCCCTCCACCTCACTCACATACACTATCCTCGTCAGTCTGTCACTCTCCATCCTCTCCACATGGCGAAACCACCTCAATGTGTTTCTCCTAATGCTTCCTATCACATCCACATCCACACCACAACACTCCTTCACATCCTCATTTTTCAGTCTGTCTTTCCATGTGACTCCACAGGCTTCTCTCAAATAACTCATTTCCACTGCTCTCCTCTCACTCTTGACTTTCGTCCCTCCAGCAATGTCCAAGCTTCACTTCCATACGTTAGAGTTGGTATCACAATACTGTTATGTAATAACTTTTTCACTTCCATGCTCATTTCTCTGTTTCTTATCACTGCCTTCAAGGAACCAGCAACCTTTCTTCCTTGTTGTACCCTTTCAAGCACTTCACCCTCCAAACCTCCATCCTTACTCATCACACTACCTAAGTACTTAAATGTACTCACATTTTCCATTTCCTCATCATCCAACCTCACTGTACATTCACTGACACCTCTCTCGAAGTCCATAATTTTACTCTTCCCTAGATTCACCTTTAGAGTCCATTTCTTACACATCCTCCCAAACTCATCCACCAAGATGTGGGATAAATAATTATGTTAAATTGGAACAGCATCTGTTAATCTAATAACACCAATGAAGGAGAATCCATGTGTGCAGTTACCGAGTTTCTTGAAGCAGTAAGCCAGTCATCCAATTACCAATATAGTGCCACTTACAGGAGCAGTGTTGATGTTAGTACTGTATATCACAATACTATATACTTATCTATTTGTCTTTCTTAGAGTAATTACCCTGTAGTAACGTGTCAGAATGAAGGTAGGAAATATCTACAGTACAAGTCCCATTATTCGGCATCTATGGGACCAGGATGATGCCGAGAAATTAGATTTGCCGAATGATCAAAAACCTACCCACTCAGTACCTTAAATATATTGGTGAACACTCATCACCACTTACGGTACGGTATTACAACTGTGTTTGGAGAGAGTACTGTATACTGTACAATACTGCAATCAATACAGTACTATACCTGAATCTGAAATACAGTATATATATATATATATATATATATATATATATATTAGTGAACATATACAAGTGTAATGACACAGTAGGCATACAAGTCAGATAACACTTCCTGGATGGCCGAATTGATACGGAATATTACCTACCAGCTCAGTACATCACTTGTATTGGTGAACTCATCACTACTTATATTATTACAAATATGTTTGGAGTGAGTACTGTATACAGTACTTTTTCCAAACAAAATAAAATAGTCGGAAAATTGCATAAAATAAAGTAAAGGGATCTGAATTGGTAAGGTCTTTCTGATGAAAGTTATAACTTACATTTAGCACTCACTCTTTTATTCGTTTTTTTTTTTTGTTTACATGTGAAAGGAGAGTACTGATGGAAACAGTAATGTATTCCATGAACTCCTTAATAACCTCCGACATTGAACAACCCTTTAAAGTACCGATGTCGAGTTAGTGAGCTATGGAAAAACTGTGAACAATTAAGGGAATGGAACGAAGGTCACTGGTATGTTTACACGACTCTATGCTACGACTCCAAGCAGTCAGGGGGTCAGTTAATCTCAGATGTTTTCACCCATTTGGTAAATGCCCCGTAACTTTATTAATTCTCCAGTCAATCATAACGAATCATAGCATGGGTTTAGGAAGCTAAATAACACATTTCTAGGTGCACCAGACGATTATCTTCACATCTTATAAGAAAATGGAAGACATTAAATCCCTCTCTGAGTACGTAAAGTTCTTCCATTCTTCTGAAATCAATTTATTTATCTTAAAGATGGGAAGATAATCGTCTGGCTCACCTAGCAATGTGTTATTTAGCTTCCTAAACCCATGCTATGATTCGCTATGAGTCACGGAAAGATTGATAAAGTTACGGTGTATTTACCAAATGGGCGAAAACATCTGAGATTAACCGACCGCCTAACTGCTTGGAATCGTAGCGTAGTCATGCAAACATACCAGTGACCTTCGTTCCCTCCCCATAATTGTTCAGTTTTCTTTATAGCTCACACTAACTTAACATCACTGACATCGGTACTGTAAAAGGTTGTTCAATGTCGGAGGTTATTAAGGGGTTAATGGGATATATTACTGTTTGCATCAATGCTCTCTCTTTCACGTTAAGCACAAAAACAAACAAAAGAATGAGAACTAAATGTACGTTTAACTTTCATCAGAGAGACCTTAGCAATTCATATTCCTCCAGTTTATTTTTAAGTATTTTTCTGACTTTAGGTTTGGTTAAATACAGTTAAACTCGGTTAGGTTAGGTTCAGTTAAACAGGACAGTCCCTTCCACCATTATGCTGAGAAATAAAAATACTAGAGCTGTCACAGCCGTACAGCTAAAAACAACGGGGAAACTGATTTAACAAGCAACATTTATTTATGGGTAATGCATTACAGTGTCATGGGCTACTCAATTACCGGTAAGTCATTTTCATGAAGGCATCAAGAATGAAGGAATTTCAAGAATTAGCGTGGGGGCTTGGAACGTAACCCTCGCTAATTTGGTGGGGGTGGTTACTGTAGTGTATGATACTGTGCAATATTGTAATCAATACAGTACTATACCTGAATCTGAATAAAAATATAGAAATTAGTGAACATACAGAAGTGTAATGAAACATTAGGCCTACAATCCACAGATATCACTTCCTAGACTGCCGAGATGATTCCGGACATATGCCGAACAATCAACGATTTTCGTAAATGGGACTATTTCTCAAAACTGCCGAAATGTCGGATCTACCGAACAATCAGCTGCCGAATAATAGGACTTTTACTGTATACTGTACTGTACATGAAGCTAGTTAGTGTCGTATTCAGCTCCACAGTCCACACAGACTCTCAGTACACACAAGACACCTGGGGCATGGGTTATGAATATTAACTCGAATACAGTTATTATTATATTCAGATGTCTGGGAAAACTGTTTGTAACAAAGACTTAATGATTTATATATCATTAAAAGAATCATGGATATAATAACACCTTTTGTAAATTACGAGTATTACAGAGCAAAAAACTACACTCAGTCCTCGTAAATCGCGGCAATTTGGGTCTGGACCACTGCCGTGATTTACGAATTCCCTGATTTATGAATAATAACTCTTATGTGAAAACTTAATTTGGGTCTGGACTTTGGCCAACCCGCCCCCACAGCACCGTACCTACACCTATCTAGGCAACATCAAACTCAAACATACAAATTTAGGAATATTCAGTGCATGTATTAAATAGAAATAAGCCATGGTAAGGGATCTCACCTTAATCCTGTGATGAAATTGCTTAAGTGAATGGAGTGGGGTGGTGTTGGGAAGAACTTAGAACCTCTCAGCACTTTTTCTTCCCAAACTCTTTTGCCAACTTTGAAAACTTCTCTTCCCTCTCAACATGACGAATGAGCTCCAAACATTGACTGTACAACAACTGCGGCAGCTTCTTGACGCCATACTGCTTCGAGCGCTCCATTGGGGGGTCAGGAGAGGCCATGGCATGCAGGAGGTAGGGGGAAGTTGCACAAAAAGGCAGTTAGCTCTCGTACTCCACGGCGACGGTTTGTAGTGTGCGGACTGGCGGGACAAGAACAACAACAACATGGCGGCATTAGTATGCACATATGCCACCAGGGACGTTCGGTGATTGGTTGTTGGGTCACGATTTTCAATTTGAATGCCGTGGCTTACAATTCTCCTCAGAAAAGGCCCACTTGGATGCCTAGATCCGCGATTTTTGTGACTTAACAGTGATTTGAGGTTGCCGGCAGTCTGATGGCCACCTAGTCGTGATTTACGAATCCGTGAATTATGAACACGCGATTTACGAGGTTGAATGTATAATCAGTGACCACTTGATGTTAGAAGACTAAGTAAATGTATAGGTATAAATAAATTATAAAATAAATAATTTGGTTTTACGCCAGGTATCCCCGAAGGGCTAAGGCATTGCCCCTGAGTAGAGGACTTCTGGACTGGAGCATGTAGCATTTTATGACCGGATGCCCTTCCTGATGTTTACCAACGACCCTTGGGCGGATTTGATCCTCCGACCCTTCGGTCAGAGCGGAGTGCTCTAACCCACTGAGCCACGTAAAGTGATTAATTACAGTATATACAGCAAATATTATTCGCTTATTCCACAAATACCCTGACCACCCACCTTGCCGTTCAATAACTTCCTTCAATCTGTCTGGTAAAGAATTTACAAAGAGATGGATTTCCTCAGGTTCATTTCTACATATCTAAAATTGGGCGTTGATATGATTCATGAGTTGGTGGGGTGTACTCTCTTGCTCCGTTTCCCAGGTTTTCACCATTTGGACCCACACATGCTTTATCACATTCATGTCTGTGCCTTTGCTCAGCGATTCATGAATGTGAAGGTTATCCTGTCCATCACACGAGCTGTGTGAATGGGACATCAGTTGTGCACGAACAGGATGAGGCCTGCCAGGAAAGGGAAATTCCTCTGTCAAAGAGAGGGCAAGAAGGAGGTCTGCAACAGCTCAACATACTTTGCTTCTGTAAACCTTCCCTCAGTGCAGAACACATCACCCATAGCACATAACGACACCCTGTCCCATACATTACAGGTGACATGACCGTATTGAGCCACTTCAGCGATATTACGGGGGTCGTATCTGAATGAGAAAATTATCGTATACAGTATATATATATATATATATATATATATATATATTATACAGCAAGCTTGCCCCCAACGCGTGGGTTTCGTTCCTAACGTGGCGCGTTCAGCGTGAAACCGCTTAAGTTTTAACTACTCCTTATTTTGCTCCCTAGATCTCCTAAACGTGGTCTTTTGCTGTTATTTGCCATTGGTAATCAATATGAAACACTTTAATTGGTTAGAAGGTTTATTTAATGTTATAACTTACAAATACAGTATGTACTGCACAGCAAAACTTCAACATACGAATACCTAAACACAAGGCAACCTTCCGATGCTGAAACCAGTCGGCGTCGGAGTGTTGCCTTGTGTTTACCTATTTGTATGTCGAAGTTTTGCTGTGCAGTACTGTATTTGTAAGTTATAACATTAAATAAACCTTCTAACCACTTAAAGTCTTCATATTGATTACCAATGGCAGATAACAGCAAAATACCACGTTTAGGGAGTCTAGGGAGCAAAATGGTTTCTGGACTATTCGCTGTCAAGCCAGTTCGCCGTCACAACAATAACAAGACAACATAGACTTTGATGGATCCCCCTGAAATATACTTATTAAAGTATTGATTAATTGATAATAAGTATATTTATAAAAGTATTGATTAATTAATATATTTATAGAATGACGGGGAATCATACAGGGTGCGAATTGTCCTGATGAGAAATCGTTCATGTTTTGACGGGGAATTGACATGATGGCGAATTGTCTTGGAACCCACCAATCGTGTGTAATCTATAACTGGTTACAAGGCTTTATTTAATGCTTTAACTTTCTTTAAGTGCTGTAACTTACAAGTGCATACCAGAATATTAAATATTTAACTTACAAATACAGTACTGTGGGAAAGCAGTACAGCAAATATTTAACAAACAAATAAAAAAGGTAATATTCTGATGCCTATCAGAAAACTGGTTATAAGACCTTATTTCTTGCTTGACCGTTATTTAATAATACTTTAACTTGCACATAAACTTACCAGAACAGTACTGTAAATATTTAACTTACAAATACAGCACTGAGGAAAAGCAGTACAGCGAATCACATCACGTGATCAAAACAAACCGTGCGTGCTGAGCTGATGTTCGAGGATTTGACCAATCAAAGGCCTCTCTTGCGAAAATATATAGTTTTCGTAATGGTTCTTTAATCTTACGTTATCTTATACATATCCCAGCACTAATCGTGTATAATTGCGAGCGCGTTCTGTGAGAACGTGTTCCGGGCGAGTTTATATATATATATATATACAGTAACCCCTCCAATATCCGGATCAATAGAGCCATAGGCAGGTCCGGATAGTGGTCCTGTCCGGATATTGGGCCCCAGCTTATGGACTAGTACTTACGGACCCTAACTCTGAAAAACACCTATACAACTCCCTCTGGACATGCATAGCACCTATTTAAGACCCAAATCACACCAATAAGGGACATAAAAGACTGAAATAAATGCAAAAGAACCATAAAATGAGGTTTTAGAGGTGAGTTTATACAATATTAAACATTCTGGGTACTTACAAGTCCCTTGGTCTTGGACTGGTTTGAACCGCCAGTTTGCAGTCCACAGTTAATCCTCTGCACTCTAAATTCTAATTTCTTAACACTGCACAACACTGTAAATTCCTGTGTGTTCTAGTGGCAAGGTATTGCAGTTTATTCACTGTTTATTCACAAAAAACAAGCACCTATGGCTTGCACTGTTATGAGTATCTGCTCTCCATCGGAGTTAAGCTGTGACTGTTGATGTTGGTGGGGTAACAGAGTTGCCAGATCGCAACAGCCACATTACCAATCTCCTCAACTTTCATTGTCAAATATAACTTTTCATTACCAAATTCGTAAAGCTAGCATATATTCTTCACTAATTATATATACAAGTGGAAATACATGTAATCACTCTCCTTATAACTAACACCATGTTGATTATTTTCACACTATGTAGGGTAGCAGATTAATCAGAGAGAGCAAACAATCCACCATCTCCATCCTGTGTATCCTCATACATGTGAAAAATCCATTTGGTAATGCATTATTCTAATGCATTACCAAACGAATTTTTCATTACCAAATTGGCCCACACTTGGTAATGAAAAATACCAAATGGCAACCTGACAGGGGAGGGGGGAGGGGGAGGAAGGAAGGGGTGAAGGGACCATGGTGTAACAGCTGTTTGGCCCAGGCGGGAATTTCAAATTATGGGAGGGAAAAAAAGTCAGATTTTTTTCGAATTTTTTGCAGTTTTTGGCCCATTTTGGGAATATTGGATCCCAGGAGGATTATGTCCGGTTAGTGGGGATGTTCGGATATTGGGCGTTCGGATATTAGAGGGATTACTGTATATATATATATATATATATATATACTGTATGAAAAAAGTGTTTAAATATCGTTCGCTTAGAATGGATGTAAAGAGAAGGCCGTATGAGGGTGTTGTGGTACCGACTGCGTTATATGGGGCTGAAACATGGAATATGGGTGTAGCAGAGAGGAAAAGTTTGAATGTAATGGAGATGAGGTGTCTGAGGAGTATGTGTGGAGTGACGTGTATGGATCAGGTGCGAAATGATGCAATGCGAAGGAGAACTGGAGTTGTTCGGGAGATGGCTGGTAGAGTTGAGCAGAGGGTGTCGCGATGGTTTGGGCATATGGAGAGAATGGATAATGAGCGATTGGTGAAAAAGATAACTAGATCTGATGTGAGAGGTGTAAGGCTGAGAGGAAGACCACGAATAGGATGGATGGACAGTGTAAAGAGAGCGCTGGATGCGAGAGGGATGTCTGTTGAGCAAGGAAGAGTGGCTGTGCGTGACAGAAATAAATGGAGAGAAATTGTGAATGAATAAGTGATTACGCAGCCCTGAGGGGATATTCTCCCGCATTTGGTCTGATCAGCTAGTCAGGTCAGGTGCGGGTAAGGGGATGGGTCTGTTATGATGTGGCGGGTAAACCAGTTCTGCTGTCGGGCCCTGCTGCGGATGTCACTGATTGCATTGCGCAGTTAACCCTTGTGCGGTGTGGTGTGGTGAGGATCTGTCCGTTCTCCCCTTTGGGGCTAAGATGCGAATGAATGTGTTTGAATGGATGAGTAAATGGGGAGTGTGTCGTCCTGTCTCGGCTACCTCCCTTTCCTTGGGGGAAGCAGCCTAGGTATATAGATAGATAGTATATATATATATATATATATATATATATATATATATATATATATATATATGTACAGTATATATATATATATATATATATATATATATATATATAGGTGGGGGCACCCATCAGCCACTCACTCAATGTTGAGTGATGCCATATGAGCTCTACACTGAGTTACAAGCCAAATGGTTTCCTGCACCCAGGAAACCATTTACTTCGCTGGGTGGCTGGGTGGTAACCATATAACCGGGGTTTCTGGCAGGGTTAAGTATCCCGCAAATTCCCCTACCCAGAATCACTTAATCATGGCAGTCGTTTTAGAGAGCCTCGGAGGGCCCAATACCTGCCCAGGCCCCAACCAAATGGGCAGACTCGTGTGGCCATGTGGAATGTGTGAATGAGGAGAGCAAGAGGGTGGAAGTGGTGCATGTGTTCAAGAGTGCAGGATATGCTGTGATGGGATTGTGTGAAATGGAGATGAAAGGGTGCGAAGTGAGGTGTGGGAGGGTGTGCAATGTGTTAGATCGGGAATGAATGGGAGAGGAAGATGTAAGGAAAGAGTTACTTTGTTGATCAATGAGGTGTGGCAGAGTGGAATGAGAGACTACAAATGTGTCAGCTCGAGGTGTATGTATGTCAAGTTAGAGTTTGAGAAGGTAAAAGTGGCAGTGATTGTAGCGTATGCACCGTGTGAGGACAGGAGTCAGAGAGAGAGAAAGACAGGTTTTGGGATGAGCTGGGTGAAGTAGTGGGAGAAATGCCCAGGAGCCAAAAAGTGATCGTGATGGGGGATATGAACGGAAGAGTAGGCACTGGTCCCGAGGATGACATAATGGGTTGTTATGGAGTACCAGGAGAAAATGATAATGGGAATCAACTAAAGGATATGTGTCAGGAGAGGAGGTTGTGCATTTGTAATTCTTATTTCAAACACAAAGATGCACATAAACGTACGTGGTATGGAGGAAACGGGGATCATGTGGAAAGAAGTCTGATTGATTATGTGCTCGCAGAGAGGTCGATGATGGGAATGGTTGCTGATATGAGGGCTGTGATAGGAGAATGTGGAGGTCTGTCAGATCATATGATCGTGGTATGCAAGATCAAGCTGAGAGGAGTGAGGTGGATCAAGAGAGAGAGGAGCAGTTAGGGAGAAAAACTGAAAGTTGAGAAGCTGAGGATCAAAGAAATGGCAGATGATTACAGGACCAAAGTAAAGGACGGCTTAGAATCAGTGAACTGGAATTAAATGGATCTGGACAGCCTGTGGAATACATATAGGGATTGCTTAGGAATGCCAAATTGGTGTGTGGTGTGGCAAGAATATCAACAAAAAATAAGGGTACGTCATGGTGGGATAAGGAGGTTGAGAGAGTGGTGGAGGAATAGAGGAAGAAGTGGCTAAAGTGGTTACAGGATAGGGGTTCAGTTGAAATGAGAACTGAGTATATCGAGAACAAGAAGCACGTAAAGAGACTAGTGAAGAGGAAAAAGGAGGAGGCAAATGATGATCTGGGAAGAAAAATGAATGCGAACTACTCAGAAAATAGGAAGTTATTCTGCAAAGATATGTGGAAATGTAGAAGTGAAAGCGGAAAGAAATGTGATAGTGTGAAGGATGCAGGTCTTAGGTTACTTACTCATGGGGATGAAGTAAGGACCAGATGGAAAGAATATTTTGAAAGCCTGATGAATTTGGAATAGAGAGAGCAGAGCAGCTGTAAACATGATTGGTTTTGGGGGTGGGCAGAGAAGGAATGCAGTGCCAGGAGACGTGACACTCGCACAGGTGAAGAGCGCTGTGAAACGGCTGAAAAGTGGGAAAGCAGCTGGGGTTGATGAGGTGTATGCAGAGATGCTTAAGTGTAGTGGAGAGAGTGGAATGAAGTGCTTGTTGGAGATATGTAAGAAGGCATGGATGAGTGAAACTATGCCTGCAGAGTGGAAAATTGCTGTGATTGTACCCTTGTACAAAAATATAGGTGCATGAAGTGAGTGCAAGAATTATTGTGGCATAAGTTTATTGAGTGTGGTAGGGAAGGTATATGGAAAAATTATTATAAAGAAAGTAAGAGAGATATCAGAAGTCCTAGTGAGTGATGAACAGGGTGGCTTTAGGAATGGCAGAGGATGTGTGGATCAAGTATTTGCAGTGAGACAGGTAACAGAGAAGGCTTGTGAGAAGGACCATGAGGTGTTTATGGCATTCCCGGATCTGGAAAAATCATACGACAGCGTAGACAGAGAGAGATTGTGGAAAGTTTTGCGCATGTATGGTGCAAACGGTAAGCTGTCAGGAGTTTTTGTGACGGTAGTGAAACATGGGTAAGGGTTAATGGGCATCTAAGTGAGTGGTTCACGATCGTTGTGGGCGTGCGACAAGGTTGTGTGATGTCCCCTTGGTTGTTCAATATATATATGCATGGGGTGATGAGAGAAGTAGAAACACGAGTAATGGAGAAAGGGATGGCACTGGTAATGAATGGTGATAGATGGAATATCTCAACTTTGTTGTATGCTGATGATGCAGTACTGCTTGCAAGTACCGGACAAGAACTTGGTAGGCTAGTGCGGAGTTTTGCTGATGTCTGTGAGCGTCATGCCTTGAGAGTAAATGTAGAGAAGGGTAAAGTGATGGTTATTGAGAAAGAAGGTGACTCCCAGTATGATGTCACAGTGAATGGAGAGAGACTAATAGGTGAGAGAGCTCAAATACTTGGGTACAGTGATAGAAAAGAGAGGAAAATGTGCAAAAGAAGTTGAAAGTAGAGTGACATAAGCAAGAAAAGTGGCTGGTGCAATGAAGGCCTTCATAAGAACCAGAGGCTTGAGTTTTGCACCTGCACGAGGCTTACATGAGGGAGTGTTAATGCCAACTCTAACGTATGGGTGTGTGACTATGGTGTGGCATGAAAATGAAAAGTCAAGAGTAAGAACAGTTGAGATGGGACTGCTGAGGAATGTATGTGGAGTACAGAGGGAGTATGGGATACTAAATAATGTGATTCGTGAACGATGTGGAGTGAGGAAGTCGGTGGACACCAGAATCAAAGAGAGTGTCCTGAGATGGTATGGTCATGTGGAAAGAATGGATAACAATAGAGTGGTAAAAAAGGTAAACCTGAGCGAATTTGAAGGGGGGAGGAGGCGAGGTAGGCCAAGGAGAAGGTGGAAAGATATGGTGGATGAGTGTGTGAGGAAGAGAGGTTTGGAAGTCTGTGAGGCTAGGGAACTGACAAGAGATCGAGCTGACTGGATGAATTTTGTTAGGAGAAGAGCGTGATCAGGGATTTTGGCACCCCTTGTGAGCATGGCAGCGTCCGGATTGACTCAATCGGATACGCTGTGTGAAGCTGCAGACTGTGGTGAATGTTTTTGGCGTATCCGGTGGAGCCAGGATTCCGGGATTTGAATGATGAGTGAATGGAAGTGTGGCCTGTTTGGATTGGGCAAGTTTGTGCTGTCTGGACATTGCTACTCCTCATCCTGCCCTTGGGTGGGAAAGGAGGTCCTGTTGATGATGATGATGATGATGATATATATATATATCTTTCTATCTATCTACCTATCTATCTGTCTATTGCCAGATGCCATAATCCCGTAAGGGGTGGCCATTTGACTCTGAGTTAGTTGTTTAACGGGGAGGGGCACTAACCCTCCACCAACCCACTTGTTGACATGTAGGGAGCATATGCACATATATACAGTACATCCCCAAAGTACGTGAGTTCCGAGTACGCGGTCCCCCTTGTACGCGAGGACCTTTTTTTTTTTTTTTAGCATGCGAATTGAACTCCTTGTAAGCGAGACGGGCATCGAAGAGTGGCCCAAATCCTGGGTTACCCGGAGTATGCGACATTGCCTTCCTAAGAAGCGATAACGGTAGCCTACACTCCACCCAGGGGCCCACCCAGGGGGGGGGGGCCAAGGTTGCCATGGCCCCCCCTGAAGTTTCCTTCCTTGTAACAAACGAAATACACTAATAGTTGCTTTAAAAAAAAACCATGATTACAAGTTCTTGCAATTTGCCCCCCCACCCCCCTGAAAAATATTTCTGGGTGTGCCCCTGGCTCCACCCACCTTCAGCCATATTCTTGTTGGTTAAGTTAAGCCATATCCTTGTTGATTTACCTAGTAAAACCATAATCTTGTTGGTTTACATCATCTTAGGTAATATGTCTTAGATAGTTTCCCTGTACAGTACAATACTTATGTCTGAAAATCGTCTCAAGGGTTGCCCATGAAGGGGGATGCCGCCCATATGTAATTTTTCCCATAAGTTTATGTATTCACAGTACGCGAATTCATAGTACGCGATGTCCTATGCTGTCCATATAGGCGTGTACTAGGGGGATGTACTGTATACATATATAGATAGATAGATAGATTAAAATATATATATATAGATAGATAGATATAGATATACACTCACTGCTCACATAACACGTGATATTGTTCCTGGCAGGTCCCGCTTTATGAAAATTCCCCATTATACAATCATGTGTTTACATATTAAAAGGTTTCATGGTACCCAAGCCAGCCTTAACTTCACCTTCTGGGGCAATTTTCCGGGATTTTTCCCAGGACATTTACCTACCTAAAAATGACTTCAGTACCCACAAACACTGGAGGATTCCTCAACCTGAATTGAAGAGTTTGTGTGTGTTTATAGAGTCGGTTGGAACTTCTTCCCTCTCCTGTCAGTTGCAGTACATGACCAGGTACCTTTCCATCATAACAAGTCAGATGAATAGTTGACTTAATTGACTTGGCATTTTTTGGCGATGGCACAATTACGTTCTCCTCTCTTCTTCCGCTTGATCACGTCAAGCTTCTCCTCCTGGGTCAAACTCTTCTGCTGTCTTGCTGAGTCATGGTAGTGCGGCATGGTTAGGCTGGGTCAGGTGGCCAAAAAAAAGAGAAGTTAACACACAGCACGCGTGGAGGCGGAGAGCGGGCAGAGGGTTGACTGGCGTGGCACAGGAATCAGGGTTGCCAACTCACATTTTCAGATGTCGCTATGCTTATGCCTAAAAGTCGCTAAAATGTCGCTAACCATTCTATCAAAAGTCGCTAATATTACTCCCCCCCCCCCACATTTTTGTAATCAAGTTATAGCAGTTTTTTCTACACAGTATTGACAAAATAGGTCAATATTAATCAATAGGTCAAACATGGCCCGCGTTCCCTCCACTTTTTTTGCTTCACCAAATTTCTTGAATGGTTGAACTGTGTGTCTCACTCTACTAAAAGGCTCTTCAGCTTTCTTATGTTTGTGTTTCTGTGTTTCTCAAGGTTGCACAGTTTTGCAAAGTACAGTTGCAGATTTTACAAAATCCATTACTATCATCTCCAGGGACCTTGGGAAGCCAGTTTTTGTACCTTTCGTCTTTTAGCCACGCCTTTCTGAATTTCTGCGAATATTGTGGCTTGCACATTTTTAAGTAAATCCAAGCACTTTCTTCTGGGCTCATAGTAGACTCGTGACAGAGTGTGTCATGTGCACTGTGTAGGTCTAATACTTACTGAAGTTTCATAAAGACATGTCCTGTATGGACGCTGATACCACTTTTTAAATAAAGTTGAACAGCTTATTTCTATTATATTATGCTCATCACAGGTCATTAATAGAAAATTGGTTGGCATTTTTTTCTCAGTTGTACCAGATGTACTTAGCACTACCATAGGTACCAAATCTCATACATGCATATTAGTATCTAGCAAAATCGGCATACTCTGTGGCTTGGTCTGGGCAAACTGCCGAGAGGCAGGGGGGATCGGTATACGTCACGTGCAAATGCAATACGCGCCATGACTAAATCTGGCCGCGTTTTGTCTGCTTTTTACCATGTTTTGACCATTTGCCTCACATAACGACTAAATATTCCATAATTTTTGGCCCCAGGCCGCATTTTCACTATTGTAGCAGCTTAATACGTTCTTTTAAGAAATGGGCAATTTCTCCACCCGCGTAATATTTGTCAAAATCGCGTTTTGACCATATCTTGGACAAAAAAAAACAAAAAAAAAAGGCCATGCTATGACTGTTTCTGTGCTCGCTGATCACGCGTTATGTGAGAGTTCACTGTATGTATATATATATATATATATATACTGTATACTGTATATATATACAGTATGTATATATATATATATATATACTGTATACTGTATATATATACAGTATGTATATATATATATACATATGTATAAGGTCTCCCTCGCTATCCAATTGGGTTACGTTCCTGAATAAGCAATCGTAAATTGAGCAATCATATACTGAACTTAAGGTTCCTCGAGTCGTGGATGAAGAAAACACGACTGACTGGGCTGATAATCTCACACGTTCAGTTCAAAATAAATAGCCAGTCAAGGATTAATGCAAGAGTGCGAGAAATTTAAAGAGGGATGATATGATAAATTATACTTCATTGTCTTTTTGTATCTTCAAAAGGTAATTATATTAGGCTATATTTTAAATGATACATAATCACTAATCAACCTTTGACTTTCGTCTCATTAGTAGCCCAAATTAGCCCAACTTACTTTTAAAGTAGCCCAAAAAGTCGCAAGTAGCTAAATTCAAAATTTAGTAGTGCAGGGCTTCCAAAAGTAGCCCAATTCGCTACTTGTAGCCCAAGCTGGCATTGATGGGTGCCCACACCATCATCCTTGATGCAGCGATCGCAATTCCTAACAAATACCTATCGACTTGCACTTAGGAACGCTGGACTGACTGCGCTCGTGCGATCGTGTGACCCAGAGCAATCGTTTAGAGAGCCATGGGTACTAAAGAAGATTGATCTTACACGCGAAATATCGTATACAGAGTGCATTGGATAGCGAGAGATTACTGTATATATATATATATATATATATATATATATATATATGGTGGTTGGGGTTGATTGCTCATGTAATACCACCCAGGGATGAGTGAGATTGGTCACTCTCATCTTAAATGTTGGAACCAACTGCCTAGCCCCTGGCTGCTAAGCTCCTCATGGGGCAGTGTAGGATTGGATGTTTTCGTTTTCGTTTTCGTTTTTAAAGGCTCCAACATGCTTGCATGTGTCGGCCTTGGTCACCTAATGGCGGCTCTCCACGCTGCACGATCCATTGCAGCCTCCCTGTTCAGTCCCTTAACCCTAAGGTCACACTTAATGACCTCGTCCCATGTCTTTCTCGGTCTACCCCTTATAACCCCACCCCCAATATTAACACTTCTCACCTTCCTCACCCAATTATCATCCCCCATCCTCTCCACATGTCCAAACCACCTCAATCTACCTCTCCTCATCACAACACCAATACACTCCAGTCCCATCCTACCTCTCAACTCTTCCATTTTAAACCCAGCCCCTCCAGGCCTTGGACGCAGGGACGCACTGCACATCCACCTAATCATTGTCATTTCTGTACGTCTGAGCCGGCGAATGTCTTCCTCCTTCACTGCCCAGGTCTCACTGCCATACAGCATTACACTCCTAACACATGCTGCATACAAAGACCCCTTAGCACGTAGGGAGAGCCCTCTCAATGTCAGGAGAGGCAAGAGCTCCCTGAACTTCTTCCAACCACTTCTTACCCTAGCCACAGAGCTAGCTCCAGCCCCACATCCAGCACACATGTTTCCCAAATAACAAAACTCTTCCACACACTCAAGAGATTCACCAGCAAATTCAGTCCTTTCACGTCTGACGATCTCCACCTGCTCACCCCGGCACGCTGTACACATAAAATCAGCATTATCTCGCAGTCTACCTCTGATACCACTACATCTCTTATGCACCCATTTATCACGCACACCGCACAAGATGGAATTACTTCCCACGCCCTTGTGGCAAACTGCACATGGCCACTCTCCGTCGTCTTTGACAGTACCGCCACCAACCCTAGATATCATCACTTTTGTTTTATCTGCATTTACCCTTAAACCCTTTTGCCCCATACCATCTCTTCACTTCCTAAACCTTTCCTCCGCCTCCCTTTCATTCTCTGCAATCAACACCAAATCATCAGCATACAACAACTCCCACGGGAGTCCGTTTCTAAAGTCACGTGAAAGGGCTTCAAGTACCATGATAAACAACATGGGACTCAAGACTGACCCCTGATGCACACCAACATTCACGGAGAACTCATCACTTAAATCTCCATTCACTCTCACCTGGGTGTGAGCACCCAAATACATGGCCATAACCACCCTAACCAGCCACTCCTCCAAGCCAAGCTTTCTCATTGCCCACTTCACCACCTCTCTAGGGACTCTGTCAAAGGCCTTTTCCAAATCAACAAAAACAAAATAAAGATCCCTTCTCCTACCAATATATTTTTCCTGAAGCTGTCGAACAATGAATATGGCATCAGTGGTCCCCCTACCTAGCATAAACCCAAACTGCATCTCATCAGTATTCACTCTTTCTCTAATCATACCTTCTAAAACTCTCTCCATTACCTTCATTATCTGATCTAAAAGCTTTATACCTCTATAATTTCCTCTTTCCAGGGCATCACCCTTCCCTTTATACACATTTACAATTACACTCTTCAGCCAATCATCTGGGACAACACACTCATAAATAATCCTATTTATCAGGTCAGTGACTAAACTCACCCCTATATCGCCTGAGGCCTTCAACATTTCGGCAGTCAACCCAGACACACCTGCTGCCTTCCCCACCCTCATCCTGCCTATTGCCTCACTCACAGTAGCAGCATCAATCAAAGGCCAAGGGCCAGACACTGGATCGGCTGGCTCCAAACCTTCCCTGTCCCAGTCAAACTCCTCATTCAACAACCGGTTATAATGCTGTCTCCATGCATCTTTAATATCCTCACTGTTCACCACTACCCTTCCTTCATCATTCTACACACACTGCTCACCAATGATATCCCGATTATCCCTCTTCACCTGACCTGCCACCCTAAATATATTTTTCCTTTCCCCATGATTTAGGTTATCAAGTAATTGTCTCTGTGACTCAGACTTTGCCCTGTATACCTCTCTCCTAGCCCTACGCTTGGCAGCCAAATATTCCTCTTTGCTACCACCCTTCTCCCATTCCCGGAAAAGCCTTCTTTCCTCCTTAATTGCAGCTTCTACACCCTCATCCCACCACCAAGTCCTTTATGTCTTGGTGGTCCTCTTGTCCAGCCGCATGTTACATCAGTAACTCTCAAGAAATTGTTCTTGAGGGCTCTGTACTGTTCATTAACGCCTCTGTCTACAGCTCCCTGTTCAGCCACCACTCTCCTCAACTCGCTATAGAAGGCATCCCTTACTACTTGGTTTTTCAGCTTCCATATTTTCCTCCTAGGTACATAAGTCCTCTTTTTCATCACTTGTTCTTTAAGCACCATATCACAAATCAATAGTTTGTGCTGCTGCACACACTCCTCACTTCCTATAACTTTAACATCCCTCACTAACCTCCTATCGGCCCTCCTAACCAGAAAATAATGTATCTGACTGCTATTTCCCCCAGACTCATACGTAATTAACCTACTGTCTCTTTTCCTAAAATATGTGTTGCACACAATCATATATATATATACACACACAGTAATCTCTGTACTATCCGGACGCCCACTATCCGGACTCCCCACTTACCAGACATTTTGGGCCCAGGCCTTTGGAACCCCAAAATAGCCAAAAAATGTAAAAAAAAAAAATTTAAAAATCTGACATTTTATTCATCCATACTTTGAAATTGGCGCACAGTGCTAAACAGCTGTGTTTACACTTGCTGCTTACTTCCCGCCCTCCCCCATCCCTCCCCAGTTACCATCTATACCTACCGTCCTGTCTAGACGCTCATTCAATGGATGCCGCACGTGCTCGTTTTTGTGAATAAACAGTGAGTAAACTGCAGTACCTCTCCAGTAAGAGGTGCGAATGACGAGGTGAAAGAGAGAGAGATTGTCCAGGTGCTTGAGGGTGCAAAAGTTGATGTATGTGGAGTATCTGAAACTAAATGGAGAAGTGAGAGTGTGAGAGAATGGGAGTATGAATGGGGTACAGTATATGTGCAGGAGTAGGTGACAATGAGAGGGCAAAAGAAGGAGTGTGTATAGTTGTGAGTTAAAGATGGAAGAAGAACATAAGAGAGTATGGATCAGTTGGGTCAAAGATTGTGTGGGTAAGACTGAAAGTTGGAATACAAATGTGGGCGATTCTGTTCGTGTATGCGCCAACACAAGATCGTGCAAACAGAGTGAGAGCAGAGTTCTGGACAAATGTGGAAGAGTGCATGGAAAAGTTTGGAAGGAATGGGAGAGTGTTTTTGATCGGTGATATGAAAGGTAAAGTGGGGAATGTGAAGGTGGATGGAATAGTTGGTGAGTGGGGTGTGCCTGCTAATATAGGTGAGAATGGCAGTGCATTAGTGGACATTTGTGCTGGGAGGGGGTTGGTGGTAACCGATACACTCTTCAGGCACAAAATGATCCACAGGTATACATGGCGAGTGATGAGAAGCGTGGGTGGTGAACTGAATGAAAGGAAGGCAATGATTGATTATGTGTGTGTGGATGAAAGGATGCGAAGATGTGTAATGGATCTAAGAGCTTATAGAGGGTTGGGGGAGTGGACTTTCTGACCACTACTTGGTGGTGGCCAGAATAAAGATCCAAATAAGATGGAGAAATAGAAGAAGGGAAGGACGGGAAGAAGGAGTATATGCAAGGAGAGTGGAAAGGTTACAAGAGGATGAGAAAAAGGCAGAATATAAGAGAGAAGTGGAGGAACGATTGGGCAAATATGAATTGGAGCAGATGGGGGACGTGGAAGGTGTGTGCAGGATATTCACAGAAGAAATATGTGCAGCATGTGATGTGGTGTGTGGGATGAAGAGAAAACGGAGAGGGGTGCAAGGAACAGCGTGGTGGAAAGAAGAGGTGAGAGGCTGTGGCACAAAAGAAGAAAGCATACAATGAATGGATGAGAAATAGGGGCGTGGAAGAAGTTGAGAGGCGGAAGAGAGAGTTATATGTAGAAAGAAAGAGAGAGGTGAAAAGATTAGTATGAGAGAGTAAGAAGAGAGTGGATGAGGAATTTGGAAGGAATTTGAGTGTAAGGTGGAGGGACTGTAAGAAAATGTTCTGGAAAGAGGTGAAGAGAGTAAGGCAGGGTGGAAGTGAAGTTAGCAGGGGAGTGAAAGATAAAAATGGTAGATTACTAGTGGAGAAAGGAGAAAAAGTGAGCAGATGGAGAGAACACTTTAAGGAACTGTTGAACATAGAGGATGGAAGTAATGCGAGTATAAGTGGCTGGGGAATGTCTGGGAGAAGGAGGGAGGTGAGAAGACAGGAAGAAATCAGTAGGATAGAAGTTGTGGAAGCAATGAAGAAAGTTAAATTGGAGAAAGCCCCAGGAATTGATGGAGTGTCTAGTGAAATGCTGAAGCATGGGGGAAAGACAGTAGTAGAATGGATGTGGAAAATGTGCAGATTGGCTTGGGAGGAAGGTAGAGTCCCGGAGGATTGGAAGTCAGGTATAATTATTTCCTTGTACAAAGGAAAAGAGGAAAAAGAAGTGTGTGATAATCATAGGGGCATTTGTCTTCTTAGTATAATAGGAAAAGTGTATGGTAGGATACTTATTGACAGAGTTAGAGAAAGAACAGAGGAATTAGTTGGAGAAGAACAGGGAGGCTTTAAGAAGGGAAGAGGTTGTGTAGATCAGATATTCATTCTTAGATCTTTAGTGGAAAAGTTTCTAGAGAAGGGAAAGAAGTTGTATGCGGCTTTCATGGATTTGGAGAAACCTTATGACAGGGTGGATAGACAAGGATTGTGGAAAATATTAAGAATATATGGAGTAGATGGAAAGTTGTTGAATGGTGTGAAGAGTATCTATGATGGTGCTAAGGCTGCAGTGCATGTGGATGGTGAACTGAGTGAATTTTTCTCTTTGAAGGTTGGGTTGAAACAGGGATGTGTCTTGTCTCAATGGTTGTTCAATTTGTACATGGATGGGGTAATAAAAGAGGTACAAGGTAAGATAATGGATGTTGGAGTGGCCCTGGTGAGAGAGGGTAGTGTTTGGAAACTCCCTGTACTGTTGTTCGCAGATGATACTGTATTGTTGAGTGAAGACGAAGGGGAGCTGCAAGGCGTGGTGGATGAGTTAGGGAGAGTGTGTAAGAAATGGAATCTAAAGGTGAATGTATGGAAGAGTAAAGTGATGGTCTTTGAGAGAGGTGAAGTCAGTGAATGTACAGCGAGGTTGGATGGTGAGGAATTGGAAAATGTGAGTATGTTTAAGTACGTGGGTAGTTTTTCGTTTTCGTTTTCGTTTTTAAAGGATCCAACATGCTTGCATGTGTCGGCCTTGGTCACGTAATGGCGGCTCTCTACGCTGCACGATCCATTGCAGCTTCCCTGTTCAGTCCCTTAACCGTGAGGTCACACTTAATGACCTCATCCCATGTCTTTCTCGGTCTACCCCTCATAACCCCACCCCGAATATTAACACTTCTCACCTTCCTCACCCAATTATCATCCCGCATCCTCTCCACATGTCCAAACCATCTCAATCTACCACTCCTCATCACAGCAACAATACACTCCAGTCCCATCCTACCTCTCAACTCTTCCATCGTAAACCCAGCCCCTCCAGGCCTTGGACGCAGGGACGCACTGCACATCCACCTAATCATTGTCATTTCTGTACGTCTGAGCCGGCGAATATCTTCCTCCTTCACTGCCCAGGTCTCACTACCATACAGCATTACACTCCTAACACATGCTGCATACAAAGACCCCTTAGCATGTAGGGAGAGTCTTCTCAATGTCAGGAGAGGCAAGAGCTCCCTGAACTTCTTCCAACCACTTCTCACCCTAGCCCCACCTCCAGCACACAACATGTCTCCCAAATAACAAAACTCTTCCACACACTCAAGAGATTCACCACCAAGTTCAATCCTTTCATGTCTGACTATCTCCACCTGGTCACCCCGACACGCTGTACACATAAAATCAGCATTATCTCGCAGTCTGCCTCTGATACCACTACATCTCTTATGCACCCATTTATCACAAACACCGCATGAGATGGAATTACTTCCCACACCCTTGTGGCAAACTGCACATGGCCACTCTCCGTCGTCTTTGACAGTACCGCCACCAACCCTAGATATCATCACTTTTGTTTTATCTGCATTTACCCTTAAACCCTTGTGCCCCATACCATCTCTCCACTTCCTAAACCTTTCCTCCGCCTCCCTTTCTTTCTCTGCAATCAACACCAAATCATCATGCATACAACAACTCCCACGGGAGTCCGTTTCTAAAGTCACGTGAAAGGGCTTCAAGTACCATGATAAACAACATGGGACTCAAGACTGACCCCTGATGCACACCAGCATTAACGGAATACTCATCACTCAAATCTCCATTCACTCTTACCTGGGTGTGAGCACCCACATACGTAGCCATAACCACCCTAACCAGCCGCTCCTCTAAGCCAAGCTTTCTCATTGCCCACTTCACCACCTCTCTAGGGACTCTGTCAAAGGCCTTTTCCAAATCAACAAAACAAAATAAAGATCCCTTCTCCTGCCAATATATTTTTCCTGAAGCTGTCGAACAATGAATATAGCATCAGTGGTTCCCCTACCTGGCATAAGCCCAAACTGCATCTCATCAATATTCACTCTTTCTCTAATCATACCTTCTAAAACTCTCTCCACTACCTTCATTGTCTGATCTAAAAGCTTTATACCTCTATAATTTCCTCCTTCCAGGGCATCACCCTTCCCTTTATACACATTTACATGATGTGATGAGTAAGGATGGAGGTTTGGAGAGTGAAGTGCTTGAAAGGGTACAGCAGGGAAGAAAGGTTGGTGGTTCCTTGAAAGCAGTGATATGAAACATGGAAGTGAGCATGGAAGTGAAAAAGTTACTACATGACAGTACCAACTCTAACATATGGAAGTGAAGCTTTGACGTTGTTGGAAGGACACAAGTCATGAGTGAGAGCAGTGGAAATGAGTTATTTAAGAGGAGCCTGTGGAGTCACATGCAGGGATAGGCTGAGAAATGAGGATACAAAGGAGCATTGTGGTGTGGATGTGGATGTGATAGGAAGCATTAAGAGGAATACACTGAGGTGGTTTGGCCATGTGAAGAAGATGGAGGGTGAAAGACTGACGAAAGAGAGTATGTGAGTGAGGTGGAGGGGGGGAGAGGAAGGAGGAGACCGAGGATGAGATGGAGAGTTGGGGTGGAGAGGTATATGAGAGAGGGGGGTGTGAGTTGGGAGCAGGGTAGTGAAATGGCAGGGGACAGGGTACGTGGAGGCGATTTGTTTGTGGCCACCCCGAACGGGATTGAGGCGTCTGGCAATAGATAGATAGATAGACCTGTCCACTAGACCACAAGGGAATTTTGAGTGTTGTGCAGTGTAATGAAATTAGAATTCAGAGTGCAATGATTAAGTATAGAGTGTAAACTGGCAGTTGAAACTTGTTTGGTGCAATCTAGAATGGAATGTGCAGTGTTAAACAATTATAACTCATAGTGCAAAGGATTAAGTGTAGCACAACACTGGATTACTGTATGTGCTTCAAGAGCACTTCCACCACTGCCAGAGCCTTAGAGGAGGTGGATTAACCTTCGTAACGAACGACCACGGATGTGTTGTAAGTACCCTGTATACTGCTAAACATTTTCCATACTCACTTCTGATTCCTCATTCTCTAGTTCCTTTTCATTTATTTCATACTTTCTGTCCCTTATTTGTGTGATAGGGTCTTAAATAGGTGCTATGCATTCCGGTAGAGAGTTATGTAGGTGGTTTTCTGAGTTAGGCTGGGTTAGGTTCCATAAGTACCAGTCCAGGAGGCAGGGGCCCACTATCCGGGCGGACCCACTTTCCGGACATGCCTTTGGCTCTGTTACATCGGATAGTGGAGAGATTACTGTATGTATATATATATATATATATATATATATATATATATATATATTGTTACGGAACAGCGAAAGATAATGTACACTTTAAGTGAGAATACTAAAAATCACTACTGTCCCGTAAAGTTCCAGGTTCAAAACAAAAGAGTTAGGTAAAATTACAAGTTAAAGTTTAATGCTCAAACTAACAACAAAACATTCAGGACTCATAAGGATAATGTAATGGCAAAAAATAGGTTAAATATATGGTTAACTGCAATAGCCTGTATTAACACGAAATTAGCAAGAGTAAATTTACTTAAGTCAGCCCTGATAAAATGAAAATACACTGGGTAATGCTCAGTTAATGCAAGATAAATTATTACAGATACAAACTATTATTAATGATGACTGACATAAAGAACCCTACATGAATTACAAAAACCTCACTAGGCCCACAAATTAAACTTATGCTATACAGTACAAGAACAAAATGCAACAACACTTATACTCAAATTACACAGCTGCTAGATGGTTGGAGACTTCCTGAGCACTCAATAATAACTGTACAGGGGAGGACGGAGATGTGAACAAAATGAGGAGCAGATCTAAGTGGCAATGATGCAGAGACTGAGCTCATTATATAGGGGCCAGCAGAGCTTGATACAACTTGTAAGAAGGACTCGCAAATGAAGCCATGGGGACAAAGAGCTGAAAATCTTGCTCTGAACAACAGAAAGGACGACTTACTCTACTATAACGGTAGAAGGGGGGAACTGAGGCAGAACGCGCTCGTGATCAAACAGGCAGCACACTGTACGTTAGAATTACACAAAGGATGATGAAATCATAGGCTATGTAACACCTCCCCACAAAGAAAAAGAAATTTAGAAAGGAAATTTCTTATTACTCTAAAACAATCTGTCTAAAGTCTAGATAAGCAATCTGCAATAACATTTTCTTTCCTAGTGTTACAAAACATGAGGTCTCCCTAGCATGTTCAGTCATAGGTACTTGCCAGTATCCCTTTGACAAATCAAACTTACTTATGTACCTAGCCTTTCCGATCTTGTCTATGCAATCTTCCACACGAGGGAGAGGGTAAGTGTCTGTTTTGGTTATCTGATTAACACGTCTGTAGTCGATGCAAAGCCGCTGTGACCCACCTGGCTTAGGGACTAGAGTGACAGGAGAACTCCACTCGCACTGACAGGGCTCAATCATCTTGTGGTCCAACAGGTAGCCAAGCTCCTTCTCGATGAGAGGAACTTTCACTGGGTTCACACGGTAAGGAGGCAGTTTAATTGGCTTTGCGTCTCCAACATCGACATCATGTATCAACACAGTGGTTCTTCCTGGAGTGGCACGGAACACTTGCGGGTACTCCTGCAGTAATGCCGAAAACTCCTGCCTTTCCTTGGGAGGTAGATGAGAAAGCTTAGTCTGGAGATCATTCATGATATCAGGATTCTTCCCCAAACTATCACTCAGGCTCATACTGCATGGGAGAGCTTCACTTGCAGACTCGGGTGGAACAGCTACAGTGCAGACTGGATTATTTTCGTCCCGCCTGTGATATAACTTTAGCATGTTGATGTGACATAGTTGCTTGCTCTTTCTACAATCTGGTGTGGCGATGACATAGTTGACATCACTGAGTTTCTTCTCCACGAAATAAGGACCACTAAACTTGGCTTGAAGAGGTTGCCCATGCACTGGTAGCAGAATCAAAACCTGATCTCCTGGCTGAAAGTGGCGTAACCTGGACTTCTTATCATATCAAGTCTTCATTTTCTCCTGAGCAGCTCCTAAATTCTCTCTTGCCAGCTGTAAAGCAGTGGACAGCCGTTCTTTGAACTTCATCACATACTCCAGCAGGTTGACGTCATCTTCCTCCGACAGCCAGCATTCCTTGAGTAACTTAAGGGGTCCTCATACTTCATGGCCAAACAGTAGTTCAGAAGGTGAGAAGCCCAGTGATTCATTTGGAGATTCTCTTGCGGCAAACACAACGAATGGAAGACCTTTATCCCAGTCTTTCTGATGTTCCAAACAGTATTTCTTGAGCATCGATTTGAGTGTTTGATGATATCTCTCCAACGCTCCTTGGGTCTGGGGATGGTAAGCTGAAGACGTGATCTGGGTGATGCCCAACTCTTTCAGAGACTGCTTGAAAACATTTGACATGAAATTACTTCCCCGGTCGGACTGTACCTCCATGGGCAGACCAAACTTTGTGAAGAACCCTAGCATTTCCTTAACCACGTTCTTTGCTGAGATATTTCTAAGTGGAATGGCTTCAGGATAACGAGTAGCCATATCAATCAGGGTCAACACATAAGAAAATCCTGAAGAAGTCTTAGGAAGAGGGCCCACAATATCCACCAACACATGGGTGAAAGGCGCCTCAAAAGGAGGAATGGGAACTAGAGGTGCAACCTTTTCAGTCTGATTACACTTCCCCACAACTTGACAGGTGTGACAAGACTTACAATGCCAAGAAACATCCCTGAAGATACCTGGCCAGTAGAAGTGTTTCAAAATGCGTGCCACAGTCTTCCTCACTCCAAGGTGTCCTGCCAAACTGGAATCATGAGCCACTCTAATGATATCCTGCCTACAAACACGAGGGATGACAACTTGATGTACAACCTCCCATTCACAGTCGGCTGATGCTGTTGGGGGTCTCCACTTCCTCATAAGTACTCCTGACTTTACATAATAACAAGTAGAAGCACCGGCTGACTCTTCTTCACTGTAAGCAGAGTTAGCTAGACCTTTCAACTCAGGGTCAGCAACCTGCAACTCAACCAACTCTTGACGAGACAACTTATCAACACTACGGGGTATTGCCTCATCTTGTGAGTGGTCCAAATTAGCAAGAAAAGTGTCAGCTAGGATAACATCATCATCATCATTATCCTCTAAATCATCAGTAACTTTAGACTTAGCCCTAGTGACAGCACATGCAGGGAACACATCAGGGACATCACAATCCTGGGACGCAGCCACTGGCTCACTAGACAACTGAGGAGCTGGACACACTTGACTTCCACCAATATCATTTCCAAGTAAGAAAGTTACACCTGACATTGGGAGTGTCTCAACCAACCAACCATAACGGAACCATTAACAAAACCAGACTCTAAATTCACTCTGCACAGAGGGACAGAGAAGTAATTATTCCCTACACCTTGTAAGATTACAGTTTCATCAGAGGAATTAACATTAGAGCCTAGAACACTGGTCAGCATAAGGGATTGGCAAGCACCTGTATCACGATATATTTTAACTGATTTCCTGTCATTACTGTCCAGAGGACTGACAAAACCATCAGACAGGAAATTAGCACATGAACTCTTGAGAGTGTCACCCACATTACTGCTCAAAAGAGGAGCTCCATCATGAGAATTTAAGTTACCCCTCAAAGCAGGTTCAGTTAACTCAGTTAAAGAATTCTGGGAACTCTCAAGGGTGGACACTAGACCAATTGACTGAATATTTAAAGACTCCTTTTTGTTCACATCACGCTGTCTCCTGAAACATTTCTCTGTAGTATGACCAAGCTTACTACAATAAGTACATTTACTTTTCTGAAATCTAGAGGTGAAGCTGGTATTTACTTCCTGAGAAACATCATCTTCATTCTCTTTCATGTTACCTGTACTCTGAGTAGATGCAACGTACTTACTCTCAGCTTTCCCTTTTTCTTTAGAATATCTCTTGTGAGTGAGAACATATTCATCAGCTAAAGCTGCAGCATCAGACAAATTATCTATTCTTCTCTCATCAAGATATAGGCTTACATCTTTATAAATACACCTCTTGAAGTCCTCCAGCAAAATCATCTGCTTAAATTTGTCAAAATCAGAATCCACATTTTTAGAATTTAACCACTACTCTAACAGATCTTCTTTGATTTTTGCATACTCAACATGGGATTGCTTGTCTTGCTTGTAAGTTGTCCTAAATTTTACTCTATAAGCTTCAGGAACAAGCTCATAGGCCTTAAGAATCAAGCTCTTAACTACTTCATAATTATCAGATTGATCCTGAGGCAAAGATGCGTAAGTTACTTGAGCTTTACCGGTGAGAACAGTTTGAAGGAGTACTGGCCAATACTTTTTGGGCCAATTAAAACCTGTAGCTACCCTCTCAAACAACTGAAAATACTTTGTTAAATCAGATTCATTAAAAGGAGGGACAAGTTTAACATTTTTAGCCACATCAAAATCATCAGAGCTAGATGATCCAGTTCCACCTTGTTTCATGCGATACTCATGGTCTGCCTGAATCCTGGCAATTTCAACTTGTGCCTCAGCCTCCTTAGAACGGGCCTCCGCCTCCTTAGCACGAGACTCCGCCTCCTTAGCCTGAGCCTCCTGCAGGGCTAGCTGTAACTTAGCTAATTCAATCTGCGTTTGCTCATTTGGAGGAGTTACATTAAACAAGCTTTCATTAATCATGTCAACAATTTGATCTTTAGAATGATGAGAGCGAACAGCAATTCCCAATTGTTCAGCAACAAGCTTAAGTTCATTCTTTGTTCTGTTTTCTACATCACACACTGTTTGCACATTTGACAAAAAATCTTTGGCTTCATCAAGTGTAGTAATAGTAGACATCATGAATAAGTAACAGTCACAAAATATCAAGCAATATCCTTATGATAATATCCTGAATATCGTGATATGAGGTCGCCAAATTTATGTTACGGAACAGTGAAAGATAATGTACACTTTAAGTGAGAATACTAAAAATCACTACTGTCCCGTAAAGTTCCAGGTTCAAAACAGAAGAGTTAGGTAAAATTACAAGTTAAAGTTTAATGCTCAAACTAACAACAAAACATTCAGGACTCATGAGGATAATGTAATGGCAAAAAACAGGTTAAATATATGGTTAACTGCAATAGCCTCTATTAACATGAAATTAGCGAGAGTAAATTTACTTAAGTCAACCCTGATAAAATGAAAATACACTGGGTAATGCTCAGTTAATGCAAGATAAATTATTACAGATACAAACTGTTATTAATGATGACTGACATAAAGAACCCTACATGAATTACAAAAACCTCACTAGGCCCACAAATTAAACTTATGCTATACAGTACAAGAACAAAATGCAACAACACTTATACTCAAATTACACAGCTGCTGGATGGTTGGAGACTTCCTGAGCACTCAATAATAACTGTACAGGGGAGGACAGAGATGTGAACAAAATGAGGAGCAGATCTAAGTGGCAATGATGCAGAGACTGAGCTCATTATATAGGGGCCAGCAGAGCTTGATACAACTTGTAAGAAGGACGCGCAAATGAAGCCATGGGGACAATGAGCTGAAAATCCTGCTCTGAACAACAGAAAGGACGACTTACTCTACTATAACGGTAGAAGGGGGGAACTGAGGCAGAACGCGCTCGTGATCAAACAGGCAGCACACTGTACGTTAGAATTACACAAAGGATGATGAAATCATAGGCTATGTAACAATATATATACAGTAATCACTCCAATATCCGGATCAATAGAGCCATCGGTAGGTTCGGATATTGGTTTTGTCCGGATATTGGGCCCCAGCTTATGGACTTGTACTTACGGACCCTAACACAGAGAAACACCTATACAACTCCCTCCGGACATGCATAGCACCTATTTAACACCCAAATCACACCAATAAGGCACATAAATGACTGAAATAAATGCAATAGACACATAAAATGTGGGTTTAGAAGTATGTTCATACATTAATAAACATTCTGGTACTTATGGACTCTAACCGAACCTAACCTAACCGAACCTAACCTAACCGAACCTAACCGAACTCTGAAAAACACATTCCTACTGCACATGCATGAGGTAAGTTTAGTATGGAAAGAAGTACAGTATGACACTTTCTGGTAAGTATAGTATGGGAAAAAATACAATATGAAACATTCTGGTAAATATAGTATGGAAAATAGTACAACATGAAACATTTTGGCTACTTACAGCAAGTCCCTGGCCACCTCGATGAATAACTGCCTCCTCTCGGACTCTGACAGTAAGAACGATTTCCTGAAGCACTTGCACTACACTCTTCCTGAAGTCTTGCACTGAACTTAGTCACTAACACACAGAAGTCCGTTCTTTTCACAGTGTTCACTTTAGTCCAGATAATGTTCCATTAAATTTAAGTGTTGCACATTAACTTTTCCCAAGTTTTTTTAAGTTTCCAAAGCCAAAACAAAGAAGGTTAGTTACGTTAAATTTCTTTTCTACTTAGTCTTTTCTCCCAACTTGAAAACCTTAACACAACACACCGTTTTTCACTGCACAACACTCAAAATTCCCGTGTGGTCTAGTGGAGAAGTTCTTGCTGTTTATTCACTGTCAGAGCCCGAGAGTATCACTGGCAGGCGTCCAAGGGGTGCATCGGTGGGTAGTGGTGATGGCGTACCGACTACAGAAGACTCTGAAGACAGCCGCAAACTCACGTCGAGCGGTGACTCCACTGTAGCTGATGTGCTGGGCTGTGGCTCGGAGCATGAGGGCCTGTCTTGGGGAGGCAACGGAGTGGAACCAGGGCTTGGCACAGCGGGGGTCACGGGCCTGAAAAAAACTGTCAATCGTTGACTGACGCAAGGACCGACGATTCTGGCGATTGATGATGCGCTGCCGGAAAGCACGCACTTCCTCCACGAGTCCCAAGGGCCCCATCTCCCTGTCGCAGTCCGGGTGTTCCAGGTAGTCTAGGACGAACTCTAGATGTTCCCGGAGTGCGCTCAGCTTGGGGATGGCTGGAGTAGTGTCCTGCTGGGCGGAGTCTGCATCATCATCGCCTTCGTCGTCGGAATCTTCAAGTTCGGGACTGACACCAGCAACCGAAGACGCGATCTCGATATCAGACAACGTCTGATACCCAGGATCGCCCTCGTCGTCGTCCAACCACTCACGAACATCGTCCACATCAACATCGTCGCCGTGCGTACGTAGCCGTGCATGGAAGTCATCCACGTCAAACCCTAGGAAATCGTACTCCACATCTGTTCCGAGAAGCAGACGAGACCAACCATTTTCAAGAGTTTTCACAGGGACTTCCCTTCCATGCACTAGCCCAGTTGTACAGAGCAGACTTGATGTTGTAGCGGCGAAGGTTTTCCAAAGTCCGCTTGCCTCGAGTGTCCACGTCCTTCCCTGCGCTCGTCCTCGTCCTCGAGAACCACCATCACCTCGTCCAGGAACTTCCGACGGTACAGGGCGCTTTGGTGCCACGATCACTCCTTGGTCCATTGGTTGAATGAGAGCAGTCGTATTAGGTGGCAGAAACATGCACCTAATACGGCCATTCTCAGCAACCAAGTCCTTGTCGCACGGGTGGGCAGGTGCATTGTCGAGGAGAAGGAGAGCCTTTACCTGGTCGCGAGGAATTCCCAGTGTCTTCGTCTGGTAATGTATGACCTCCTTGACGAAGTGATGGTGAAATCAGTCTTTGAAAATCACAGCTGTGAACCATGCTTTCAAAGAATGGTACCTTACGACAGGAAGGACATCCATCACCCCATGAAGGCACCGAGGCTGCTTTGCACGGCCAACAATAACGGGCTTAAGCCGGTGCATGCCGTTAGCATTGGCACAACACAAAGCAGATATCCGTTCCTTAGAAAGCTTGCGGCCAGGTACACGCTTCTCCGTCTCATCGGCGAGAGTGTTCGTTGGCACCGAGCGATAGAATAGGCCAGTTTCGTCAGCGTTATAGACTTGACCGAGAGTGAGGCCCTCCCTGTCGATCAAGCCTTTCACCTTGTGCCGAAACTCGTCCACTCCATCCTCGTTAGCGTCCAATGCTTCGCCATGTGCTTTACGGTTAGTAAGGCCATGTCGCAACTTGAACGCGAAGAGCCAACCCTCGGATGCCTTGAAGTCTAGGGCGTCGTGAAGCCTTGCAAACTTCTCAGCAGCAGCCTTCAGCTCCGTTCCACGTACCATCACACCAGCTGCACGTTGTTGTCGATACCAAATCAATGTGGAGCGGTCGATCTCTGCATACTTGGGAGTAAACATAACCTTCCTGTCCACGTTGCGTTTGCTTCTCGACGAGAAGTCAGCCGTGTACTGCATGAGCTTGTCTCGGGAACGCTTGATATCAAACAAAGTCGACCGGGCCAGGTTGAACTCGCGGAGAATGCGAGAGGAAGACCAACCCGCATCAACCTTCTCCAATATCTCCCGTTTCTTCTCCAGAGTCAACACCACTCTCTTCCTTTTCTCAGGAGGCGGGGCCATCATCACACACACTAAGAGTAGGGCAGAGAGCAGCAGGAGGCCTTGCAGCAAGTACGGCACCACCACAAAAGCGAGCACGTGGGCAGCCATGACGAAGAGCGTAGGTCTTGTCGCGGTGAGAGACAGGCGGGAAGTGGGGAGGATGCAGCGGCGCTCTATCGGACGTCGGAGGAATGACGAACCAAAACAATGCTCTCACGCGGCGCGCGCGGCAGAGTTCAAATTACGGACGGCAAAAAATCGATTTTTTTTCCAATTTTTTGGATTTTCGGACCATTTTGGGAATGTTTGATCCCAGGACGATAAGGTTCGGTTAGTGGGGATGTTCGGTTATTGGGCGTCCGGATATTAGAGGATTACTGTATATATATATATATATATATATATATATATATATATATATATATATATATATATATATATATGTATAAATATATATATATATATATATATATATATATATATATATATGTATAAATATATATATATATATATATATATATATATATATATATATATATGTATAAATATATATATACAGTGTATATATATATATATATATATATATATACATATATATATATATATATATATATATATAACCTAAATCGTGTGAAAAAGTTTCGTGAATTAAGGGATTACCTGTATATACATATATATATATATATATATATATATATATTTATATATATATATATATATATATATATATATAAATATATATATATATATATATATATATATATATATATATATATAAAATATATATATATATATATATATATATATATATATATATATATATATGTGTGTATATGTATATGTATATACAGGTAATCCCTTAATTCACGCAAACTTTTTTCACACGATTTCGGTTATCCACGAATTTTTCGTACAATAACTAAAACAAAATTATAGTATTCAAATAAATAATTTTAATATACTGGAGAAATAAATAAAATATAAAAATGCCTACCTGCTCCCCCTGTGCATACATATGTGTGTGTGTGTGTTGTGTGTGTGTGTGTGTGTGTGGTCGGTCTACCACGCACCACACAGTCAGTTTGAATCCGACGGTCGAACCATGCATGACTCGCGAATCGTTATTTGTGGCTTATTTTTCTGGCTTCCAGTGATTGCTTGCCTTGTTTGCCAACATGGTGCCTAAGCGTAGTGCTAGTGATGCATGTGGCAACACACCAAAGTGGACTCGTAAAGTGATGTCGCTGACAGAGAAAGTTAAAGTGGTAGACAAACTTACGGAAGGAATGTCGGCGACAATTCGCCGTCAGGACAATTCCCCGTTATTTATTTACATACCAGTTTATTTAGCAAGTACAGTACACTAGTTTTTTACTTATATGAGTTACAAAATCCCCCTGAAAATTTCTTATTAAAGTATTAATCAGTAATAAGTATATTTATAGAATGATGGGGAATCGTCCGTGTTTTGACGGTGAATTGACTTGACGGTGAATTGTCTCGGAACCGTATGTTTGGGGTGAGTTAACTGTTCATACAATAAAGAAAGCAGAACGTAGCATATGGGAGGCAGTGAGGGCTAGTGCACCAGACTGTGCTAAAGTGTCTCCACCTACGCCTGTGAACTGTCTCGGAACCATATGTTTGGGGTGAATGAGTCAACTGTTTGCAGGCAGAATGTAGTATACGGGAGGCAGTGAGGGCTAGTGCACCAGACTGCTGAAGTGTCTCCACCTATGCCTGTGTTTGTCAGCTTTCAATGTTAAGTTTCTTACATATTTGTCGTTTTTCATACTTTATGATAGTTTGTAAGGTGTATGTAGTGCTTAAACAGTATTATTCAGATGTAATATACTTAATACACATGCGTAATTACGTGCACACATGGGCAGCATATATACGCGAATTTACCACATACGCGAAGGGTCTGGGAATGTAACCCTCACGTGAATTAAGGGCTTACTGTATATATATACAGTGCTCGTCAGAAGTATTCAGCGTTGTCCGCCGGGCGCGCAATACTTATGGCCCAAAAAGAATCACCCATTTTTGGGGGTAAGAATTGAGCCATAAGTTTGAGCTCCGAGCATGACGTCACGGTAGCCTGAGGCCTTCTGACGCGCTGGTTGGTTCCCGCCTCAGTCGCCCACGGGCTGCCTGAGAGAGAGGAACTCCGCCGAGTGTCCCTCTCAAATTGCGCCATTTTTTACCGAGTGTCCCGCAGTGTTTTGGCCTTCAAAACTTTGTTATGGCACCTACCCGTGAACTATCGAGTGAAATCATATCCCAGATCATTGCTCTAAAGGAGGCAGGCCACCACACAAAGGAAATTAGTGAATTAGTTGGTGTGGCACGATCGACAGTGCGTCGTTGGTGTGCGCGGTTTTGGGAGGAAAACAGTGGCGAAGTTCCCACAAAGAAACCGAGGTCTGGTAGGCCTAGGAAAACTTCCCCAAGGTCTGTTAATGTTTTAAAACGTGCAGTGGAGTTTAATCCTTGTGTGAGTGCAAGGAAAATTAAGGAGAGCAACCCAGAAGTGTTTGGTGAGGTGTCAGTGAGAACAGTGTCTCGTAGGGTGCATGAGCTTGGTTACACAAGTCACAGGCCTGTGAAAAAGCCTCTTCTCTCTAGCAGCCAGGGAATTCGTAGGCTTGCCTTTGCTATTAAAATATCTAAATTGGGGTGAGGAGCAACGGTTGTCAGTGTTGTGGTCTGATGAGGCAACATTTAGTGTTACCTGTAACAGAGGAGCATGCAAAGGTAGTGACCCACTTGACCCACGGTATGTAGAAAGCACAGTTAAACATCCTGATTCACTCATGGTATGGGGTTGTTTCTCAGGGAAGGGTTTGGGGAAGCTTGTTGTACTTCCCAAGAACCTCAGAGTGAATCAGGATGTTTACCTGGAGCTTCTGTGTGATCATTTACCAGACTCCTTCGAGCTAACAGGTGCACGAGTGTTTCAGCAGGACAGTGCACCTGCTCACAAGGCCAAATCGGTCACCAATTGACTTCGTGACTGCGAGGTATCATTCATGACAGACTGGCCAGGAAATAGCCCAGACCTCAACCCGATTGAAAACCTCTGGTACCTCGTAAAGAAGAGTCTCCAAGGGAAGGACGTGAGCTCTCTGCCTAAGCTGGAAGCCGCCATTCGTGACTCCTGGGACAAAATACCCCTCCAGCACCTCAGGAGCCTCGTCCTTTCATTTCCAAGATGTCTCAGGTCCGTCAAGAAACATAAAGGCTACCCTACGAAGCACTAAAGGTAAATAAAATGCATTATTTATATGTTTTTTCAATGTTGAAAGGTTTGTTTCTCAGGAGGGACGCAGGGCGCCCCATACTTCTGACGAGCACTGTATATATGTATTTACTGTATATATATATATATATATATATATATATATATATATATATATATATACAGTTACCTCTCGACTAACACGAGTTTAAAAAAACTCGTTTTCGTTTTAACACGAGTAAATATTTAAATAGATATGTTTAACTAACAAGGGTTTCTCGATTTAACGCGACTTTACACGTACGTGATGGTTTCAAATTAGCCGCGCGCGCCTTGGACAGTCCCGTGCTGATAGACCGTGTTTGGCAGTTTATGCATAAATATAATTTTTTATTTTTCTGTTGCTTAAACTGGTTTTATTCGAACTATAATATTCGAAAATGAAGTTTGGCCCCATTTTGAGCAATTTGGCTCATTTTCAGACAAAATTTGGCCAGGAAAGTGATCTATCTATCTATCTATCTATTGCCAGACGCCTCAATCCCGTTTGGGGTGGCCACAAACAAATCGCCTCCAAGTTGCCCTGTACCCCGCCATTTCACTGCCCTGCTCCCAACTCACACCCCCCTCTCTCATATACCTCTCCACCCCATCCCTCCATCTCATCCTCAGCCTCCCCTTCCCTCTTCCCCCCTCCACCTCACTCACATACACTCTCTTTGTCAGTCTTTCACCCTCCATCCTCTCCACATGGCCAAACCACCTCAGTGTGTTCCTCATAACGCCTCCTATCACATCCACATCAACACCTCAACGCTCCTTTATATCCTTATTCGTCAGCCTGTCTCTCCATGTGACTCCACAGGCTCCTCTTAAATAACTCATTTCCACTGCTGTCACTCTTGACTTGTGTCCTTCCAACAACGTCCAAGCTTCACTTCCGTACGTTAGAGTTGGTATCACAATACTGTCATGTAGTAACTTTTTCACTTCCATGCTCACTTCCCTGTTTCTTATCACTGCTTTCAAAGAACGAGCAACCTTTCTTCCCTGCTGTACCCTTTCAAGCACTTCACTCTCCAAACCTCCATCCTTACTCATCACACTACCCAAGTACTTAAACGTACTCACATTTTCCAATTCCTCACCATCCAACCTCGCTGTACATTCACTGACTTCACCTGTCTCAAAGACCATCACTTTACTCTTCCCTACATTCACCTTTAGATTCCATTTCTTACACAGTCTCTCAAACTCATCCACCAAGCTTTGCAGCTCCCCTTCGTCTTCACTTAACAACACAGTATCATCTGCAAACAACAGTACAGGGAGTTTCCAAACACTATCCTCTCTCACCAGGGCCACTCCAACATCCACTACCCTACCTTGTACCTCTTTTATTACCCCATCCATGTACAGATTGAACAACCATGGAGACATGACACATCCCTGTTTCAATCCAACTTTCAAAGAGAAAAATTCACTTAGTTCACCATCCACACGCACTGCAGCCTTCGCACCATCGTACATACTCTTCACAGCATTCAACAACTTCCCATCTACTCCATATATTCTTAACACTTTCCACAATCCTTGTCTATCCACCCTGTCATATGCTTTCTCCAAATCCATGAAAGCCACATACAACTACTTTCCCTTCTCTAGAAACTTTTCCACTAAAGGTCTAAGAATGAATATCTGATCTACACAACCTCTTCCCTTCCTAAAGCCTCCCTGTTCTTCAACTAATTTCTCTGTTCTTTCTCTAACTCTGTCAATAAGTATCCTACCATACACTTTTCGTATTATACTAAGAAGACAAATGCCCCTATGATTACCACACACTTCTTTTTCCCCTTTTCCTTTGTCTATCTATCTATCTATATACCTAGGCTGCTTCCCCCAAGGAAAGGGAGGTAGCCGAGACAGGACAACACACTCCCCATTTACTCATCCATTCAAACACATTCATTCGCGTCTTAGCCCCAAAGGGGAGAACGGACAGATCCTCACCACACCACACCACACAAGGGTCAACTGCGCAATGCAATCAGTGACATCCACAGCTGGGCCCGACAGCAGAGCTGGTTTACCCCTGCCACATCATAACAGACTCATCCCCTTACCCGCACCTGACCTGAAATAGCTGATCAGACGAAATGCGGGAGAATATCCCCTCAGGGCTGCGTCATCACTTATTCATTCACAATTTCTCTCCATTTATTTCTGTCACGCACAGCCACTCTTCCTTGCTCAACAGACATCCCTCTTGCATCCAGCGCTCTCTTCACACTGTCCATCCATCCTATTCGTGGTCTTCCTCTCAGCCTTACACCTCTCACATCAGATCTAGTTATCTTTTTCACCAGTCGCTCATTATCCATTCTCTCCATATGCCCAAACCATCGCAACACCCTCTGCTCCCCTCTACCAGCCATCTCCCGAACAACTCCAATTCTCCCTCGCACTTCATCATTATGCACTCGATCCATACGCGTCACTCCACACATACTCCTCAGACACCTCATCTCCATTACATTCAAACTTTTCCTCTCTGCTACACCCATATTCCATGTTTCAGCCCCATATAATGCAGTTGGTACCACAACACTCTCATACAGCCTTCTCTTTACATCCATTCTAAGCGAACGACATCTAAACACTTTTTTCATTCCTCCCAGCACCTTTCCTACTTCATTTTTTCTAAACTTCACTTCTGCATCTATTCTTCCATCCACAGCAACATGTGACCCTAGATATTTAAAACACTCTACCTCCTCAAGCAACTCGCCATTCAAAACTATATTCATCCCCCTACCACCTACCAACCTCGTACACTTCATCACTTTACTCTTATTCTCATTTACTTTCAATTTCCTCATTTCACACACCCTTCCAATCTCCTCTACCAACTATCTCAATCTCTCCTCTGAATCAGCCACCAGTGCAGTATCATCTGCAAACAGCAGCTGCTTCAGATTCCACTCTCCACCATCAACATTCACCAGACTCAGACCTCCACCTAAAACTTTTGCATTCACCTCCCTTACAACACCATCCATGTAAATATTAAACAACCAAGGCGACATCACACATCCCTGTCGCAGCCCCACTCTCACAGGAAACGAATCACTCACAGCATTTTCCACTCTTACACACGCTCTACTATTTAGATAAAAACTTTTCACCCCTTTTAGTTACCTACCATCAAGTCCATACAATCTTTTCCTTTGTACAAGGGAATAATTATACCTGACTTCCAATCCTCCGGGACTCTACCTTCCTCCCAGGCCAATCTGCACATCTTCCACATCCATTCTACCACTATCTCTCCCCCATGCTTCAGCATTTCACCACACACTCCATCAATTCCTGGGGCTTTCCCTGATTTTACTTTCTTCATTGCTTCCACAACTTCTATCCTACTGATTTCTTCCTGTCTTCTTACCTCCCTCCTTCTCCCAGCCATTCCCCAGCCACTTATACTCGCATTACTTCCATCCTCTATGTTCAGCAATTCTTTAAAATGTTCTCTCCATCTGCTCACTTTTTCTCCCTTCTCCACTAGTAATCTACCATTTTTATCTTTCACTCCCCTGGTAGATCTAAATTGTTAACACTTGATGCTGCAGAGCAGAAAGAAGAAAACCACTCAGACCAAGTTAGAGAAGACGACAGAAAACTTAAGGGAGTTATCTTCATCACCAGTAGCACGGGAGTCAGAGGAGGAGGAAGAGGAAGGACAGCAGAGTAAGAAGGGACAACAAATTTTGGGTGGGGAGCAGCGGGAGGTAGGGTACTGGGGTAAGGAAGGACAGCAGCAGACGACGAGAGATTCATAGATGAAGTGAAGCTGTGTGTTCTTATTGTTTATGACCTACTTACTGTAATTAAAATGTTGCTTTTACTGTAGTGTTTTTATGACCTACTAATGCATTAATAATGTTGAGGACCTTTCACAATGCTGTGAATGAAGCAGAATTGAAAGAGAATCCACGTAAAAAACGAAAACATTATGTATTTGGGGAGAATAAACAACGCTTCGGCCCAACTAGGGCTCAAATGTTGTTTATTTCTCCCCAGATATACTGTTTTTGTTTTTTACGTGGACTTTCCTTCAAATTAATATTGTTGCTGTTAAGTTTAGAGTAGCATAACTCCCCAAATGGGTGCAGACTCTCTCCCCAGAGGTCCAGGAAAGTAACCCCCAATATTACTCATAGTTTCTTATGGGAAAAGAGTATGTTTAAGAAAACGCATTTTTAACTAACGCATGGCCTCTCCAGGAACCTAACCCTCACATTATTTGAGAGGTTACTATATATATATATATATATATATATATATAGATAGATAGATGTATAAATATATATATATATATATATATATATATATATATATATATATATATATATATATACATATATATATATATAATATATATATATATATATATATATATATATATATATATATATCTATCTATTTGCCAGACGCCTCAATCCCAGTTTGGGAATTATGCAGCCACAAGAGCAAATCAGCCTCCAGTCGCTTCTAACTCCCCCGCCATTTCACTCCCTGCTCCCAACTCACACCCCCCTCTCTCATATACCTCTCCACCCCATCTCTCCATCTCATCCTCAAGCCTCCCCCCTCCCTCTTTCCCCCTCCCACATCACTCACTTACACTCTCTTAAATCAGTCTTTCATCCTCCATCCTCTCCACATGGCCAAACCACCTCAAGTGTGTTCCTCACAACGCTTCCTATCACATCCACATCAACACCACAACGACTCCTTTATATCCTCATTAAACGTCAGCCTGTCTCTCCATGTGACTCCCACAGGCTCCTCTTAAATAACTTATATATATATATATATATATATATATATATATATATATATATATATATATATATATATATATATATATATATATATATATAACATATATATATATATATATATATATATATATATATATATATATATTTATATATATATATATATATATATATATGTAATCACTCTAATATCCGGACGCCCAATAACCGAACATCCCCACTACCCGGACATAATCGTCCTGGGATCCAACATTCCCCCCCCCAAAAAAAAAAAAAAAAAAAAAAAAAAATCCCGGCCGTAATTTGAACTTACCGCGCGCGCCCCGGGGGAGCATTGTTTTGGGGCGTCATTCCTCCGACGTCCGATAGAGCGCCGCTGCATCCTCCCCACTTTCCGCCTGTCTCTCACCGCGAGTGTATGCTTGTTGTAATGGCTGCCCACGTGATCGCTTTTGTGGTGGTGCCCTACCTGCTGCAGGGCCTCCTGCTGCTCTTGGGCCTCCTCTTAGTGTGTGTGATGATGGCCCCGCCTCCTGAGAAAAAGAAGAGAGTGGTGTTGACTCTGGAGAAGAAGAGGGAGATATTGGAGAAAGTAGATGCGGGGTGGTCTTCTTCCCGCATTCTCCGCGAGATTTAACCTGGCCCGGTCTACTTTGTTCGATATCAAAGAGGTCCCAGAGACAAACTCATGCAGTACACGGCTGACTTCTGCGTCGAGAAGCAAACGCAATGTGGAAAGGAAGGCTATGTTTACCCCAAGTTTGCAGAAATTGACCGATCCACGTTGATTTGGTGGTATCGAAACAACAACGTGCTGCTGGTGTGATGGTATGGGAACGGAGCTGAAGGCTGCTGCTGAGAAGTTCGCCAGGCTTCACGACGCGCCTAGACTTTCAAGGCATCCGAGGGTTGGCTCTTCGCGTTCCAGAGTTGCGACATGGCCTTACCAACTGTAAAGCACATGGCGAAGCATTGTGGAAGAGAGCGCTAACGAGGATGGAGTTGACGAGTTTGGCACTTAGAGTGAAAGGCTTGATCGACAGGAGGGCCTAACTCTCGGGTAAGTCTACAACGCTGACGAAACTTGGCCTATTCTATCGCTTTGCCTGCCAACGAACACTCCTAGCCGAGGGAGACGGAGAAGCGTGTACCTGGCCGCAAGCTTTCCAAGAACGGATATCTGCTTTGTGTTTCAGCTGCCAGTGCTAACGGCATGCACTGGCTTAAGCCCGTTGTTGTTGGCCGCCAAAGCAGCCTCGGTGCCTTCGTGGGGTGATGGATGTCCTTCCTGTCGTTTGGTACCATTCTTTGAAGGCATGGTTCACAGCTGTGATCTTCAAAGACTGGTTTCACTGTCACTTCGTCAAGGAGGTCATCCATTACCAACCGAAGACACTGGGAATCCCGCGTGACCAGGTAAAGGCTCTCCTTCTACTCGACAATGCGCCTGCCCACCCGTGCGACAAGGACTTCGTTGCTGAAAATGGCCGTATTAGGTGCATGTTTCTGCCACCTAATACGACTGCTCTCATCCAACCAATGGACCAAGGACTGATCGTGGCAACAAAGCGCCTATACCGTCGGAAGTTCCTGGACGAGGTGATGGTTGTTCTCGAGAACGAGGACGAGCGCAGGGAGGGACGGGACACACGAGGCAAGCGGACTTTGGAAAACCTTCGCCGCTACAACATCAAGTCTGCGCTGTACAACTGGGCTAGTGCATGGAAGGAAGTCCCCTGTGAAAACTCTGGAAAATGGTTGGTCTCGTCTGCTTCTCGGAACGGATGTGGAATACGATTTTCTAGGGTTTGACGTGGATGACTCCCATGCATGGCTACGTATGCACGGCGACGATGTAGATGTGGACGATGTTCGTGAGTGGTTGGATTATGACGAGGGCGATCCTGGGTATCAGACGTTGTCTGATATCAAGATCGCATCTTCGATTGCAGGTGTCAGTACCGAACTTGAAGATTCCGATGCTGAAGGCGACGATGATGCGGACTCCTCTCAGCAGGACACTACTCCAGCCATTCCCAAGCTGAGCGCACTCCGGGAACATCTAGAGTTTGTCCTAGACTACCTGGAACACCCGGACTGCGACAGGGAGATGTGGCCCTTGGGACTCGTGGAGGAAGTGCGTGCTTTCAGGCAGCGCATCATCAATAATCAGAATCGTCGGTCATTGCGTCAATCAACCATTGACAGTTTTTTCAGGCCCGTGACCCCCGCTGTGCCCAGCCCTGGCTCCACTCCATTGCCTCCCCAAGAGGCCCTCATGCTCCGAGCCACAGCCCAGCACATCAGCCACGGTGGAGTCACCGCTCGACGTGAGTTTGCGGCTGTCTTCAGAGTCCTCTGCAGTGGGTACGCCATCACCACGACCCAGCGATGCACCCCTAGGTCGCCTGCCAGTGATACTTTCGGACTCTGACAGTGAATAAACAGCAAGAACTTCACTAGACCACACGGGAATTTTGAGTGTTGTGCAGTGAAAAAAACAGTGTGTTGTGTTAAGGATTTAAAGTTGTGAGAGAAAAGACTCTGTAGAAAAAAAATTTAACGTAAATAGACTTGTTTGTTTTGGCTTTAGAAGATGAAAAGAATGGGAAAAGTTAAAGTGCAACACTTAGTAAGTTACAATGGAGCATTATTTAGACAAAAGTGCACATTGTGAAGAGAACGGACTTCTGTGTGTTATTGACTAAGTTCAGTGCAAGACTTCATGAACAGTGTACTGCAAGTTCTTCAGGAAATCGTTCTTACTGTCAGAGTCCGAGAGGAGGCGGTTATTCATCGAGGTGGCCAGGGACTTGCTGTAAGTAGCCAGAATGTTTCATACTGTACTTTTTTCCATACTATACTTACCTCATTTCACTCTTTAATGTCCTTTATTGGTGTGAATAGGGTGTTAGTAGCTATGCATGTGCAGTAGGAATGTGTTTTTCTGAGTTAGGGTAGGTTAGGGTCCATAAGTACCAGAATGTTTATTAATGTATGAACATATTTCTAAACCCTCATTTTATGTTTCTTTTGCATTTATTTCAGTCATTTATGTGCCTTATTGGTGTGATTTGGGTCTTAAATAGGTGCTATGCAT